>NC_061509.1:38036904-38079366 GCF_022539505.1 Lolium rigidum
TGATCTTTGATCATTGTTGCTCCTGTACCTCCTCTGCATCAAGCCCTGCCTTTTGCTCTGATTAAAGTGGAGACATGATCACCTTTGCATCCATGCCGAGCACAAGGACACCACCATGCCACCCTACCTCACCCTTCCTCTCTGGTCAGCAGCACCATGTCATCAAGCATGCCTGCACTCCTCTACGCATGCCAGTACTCTTCCTAGCTCAAGGCTTCCACGGCATTGGTCACCCGACACACGCCCAGACACGCCAGAAAACTTGCCAGGCACGCGGTGAGCGCGCACGGGCACGTCCTGGACGCGCCAGAGAGTCGCTCGTCCAGTCGCTCTCGTCCTCCCTTATACGTCTCCAACGTATCTATAATTTCTGATGTTCCATGCTTGTTTTATGACAATATCAACATGTTTTGTTCACACTTTATATCATTTTTATGCGTTTTCCGGAACTAACCTATTGACGAGATGCCGAAAGGCCAGTTGCTGTTTTCTGCTGTTTTTGGTTTTAGAAATCCTAGTAAGGAAATATTTTCGGAATCGGACGAAATCAACACCGAAAGTCTTAAAATTCCCGGAAGCTTCCGGAACACCGAAGGAGAGTCGGAGGCGGGCAGCAGGGGGCCCACACCATAAGGCGGCGCGGGTGGCCCCCTGGGCGCGCCAGCCTATGGTGTGGGGGCCCCAGCCGCCTCCTTGCACCGCCTCTCCGCCTATATAATCGTCCCTGACCTAAAAACCTCGACAAGTTCGACGAAAACAGAGAAAACCATCCAGAGCCACCGCCATCGCGAAAGTCCAATTCGGGGGACAGAAGTCGCTGTTCCGGCACCCTGCCGGGACGGGGAATTGCCCCCGGAGCCATCTCCACCGCCATCTTCACCGCCATCGCTGCCTCCATGATGAGGAGGGAGTAATCCACCCCGAGGCTGAGGGCTCCGCTGTAGCTATGTGGTTCATCTCTCTCCCATGTACCTCAATACAATAATCTCATGAGCTGCTTTACATGATTGAGATTCATATGAGTTTGGTATCACTATTTATCTATGTGCTACTCTAGTGATGTTATTAAAGTAGTCTATTCCTCCTACACGGTGTAATGGTGATGGTGTGTGCATCCGTGTTAGTACTTGGCGTATGCTATGATTATGATCTCTTGTAGATTATGAAGTTAACTATTGCTATGATGGTATTGATGTGATCTATTCCTCCTACATAGTGTGAAGGTGACAGTGTGCATACTATGTTAGTACTTGGTTTAGTCGTATTGATCTATCTTACACTCTAAGGTTATTTAAATATGAACATTGAATTGTGGAGCTTGTTAACTCCGGCATTGAGGGTTCGTGTAATCCTACGCAATGTGTTCATCATCCAACAAGAGTGTAGAGTATGCATTTATCTATTCTGTTATGTGATCAATGTTGAGAGTGTCCACTAGTGAAAGTGTAATCCCTAGGCCTTGTTCCTAAATACTGCTATCGCTGCTTGTTTACTGTTTTACTGCGTTACTACTGCTGCGTTACTACTGCTGCGTTACTACTGCTTGTTTACTGTCCCGGGCAAAGCACTTTTCCGGTGCCGTTGCTACTACTTATTCATACCACCTGTATTTCACTATCTCTTCGCCGAACTAGTGCACCTATTAGGTGTGTTGGGGACACAAGAGACTTCTTGCTTTGTGGTTGCGGGGTTGCATGAGAGGGATATCTTTGACCTCTTCCTCCCCGAGTTCGATAAACCTTGGGTGATCCACTTAAGGGAAAACTTGCTGCTGTTCTACAAACCTCTGCTCTTGGAGGCCCAACACTATCTACGAGGAAAAGGAGGGGGCGTAGACATCAAACTATTTTCACGGCGCCGTTGCCGGGAGGAAAGGTAAAAGGTACTCACACTCCGGATCTCGGCTACTAAGCTATTTTCGCCGTTGTAAGTACTCGAAGCTATTTCCTTTAGATCCTGCAATTGCATCTTTTTGTTTCTTGTTTACACTAGTTTGGCATAATGGATAACAACAAAAAAATTGATGAGCTTTTTAATCTTTTTCCTGATTTAGAATTGTTTGATGCAAAAATTAAAAAACCTATGGAACCTTATTTGCATGCTGGTAGCGATGTTATTAGTATGAACGCAATCACTGCTAATGCTATGGATAAGTCTAAGGTTGGGGAAGCTAGTTTATATAAAAATAATATTTTTTGCTCCTCGGCTTTGGAAGAAATATTTTGCTCTGATAATGCTTTATCTCCCATATGCGATAACTCTAATAATGCTTCTGATATTTTAAATCCACCTGCTGAAAGTATTCCGTATAAAATGCCCATGAAAATTATTGAACGTGTTATGGACAACCACTATAAAGGGGATGGAACTGTCCATCCTAGAGATCATTTACTGTTTTTGCACGAATTATGCGGGTTATTCAAGTGTGCATGTATCTCTATGGATGAAGTGAGGAAGAAGCTATTCTCTGTTTCGCTGTCTGGTAAAGCGGTGCATTGGTATAAATTGTTGGAGAATAGACATTCTCTTGGTTGGGAGGAAATTGCATCTCTCTTTTATTCTAAATTTTATCCTCCTCATGAAGTGCATATTGATAGGAATTATATTTATAACTTTTATCCTCGTGATGGAGAGAGTATTTCTCAAGCGTGGGGGAGACTGAAGTCACTAATGCTCAAATGTCCCATTCATGAGCTCCCCCGTAATGTTATTGTTAACAATTTTTATGCGAGGCTTTCAGGACAACACAAGGACTATCTGGACGCGTGTTTGGAGGGATCTTTCACAAGCAAGGAGGTTGAAGCTAGGTGGGACCTTCTTGATCGGATTGAGGACAACGCTGAAGGATGGGAGAACGACAAAGGTAAAGAGTCAGGTATAAATTATGATTATGAATGCATTGAAGCTTTTATGGATACCGATAAATTTCGAAATATGAGTGCTACTTATGGTCTTGACTCTCAAGTTGCTGTAAATCTTTATAAAGCCTTTGCTTCTCATTTTGAATTGCCAAAAAGAATTTTGATAAGTATCATGAACCTTTTAAAGAAGCTTGCATGAAGAATGAAATTGTTGTTAATTATTGCAATAAGCATGCTCAAACTCCTAAGAATGCTATTTCCTATAAGCATGTTAATTTTTTGTGGAATGCATAGACCTTGTGGAATTAATCAAGTCAAAGATGAATATTGCATCCATCATATTAATGAAAAAACTAGAAAGTGGCTTAGGGCTCTAGATGATCTTGGTAAAAAAGTTTGTGCCCTCTATCCTTTTATTTGTGAAGTTTGCCATGAAGTGGGTCATTTTAATTTTCAATGCTCCTCCAATGATAATTTGAACCCAATGAGTGCTGCAAATTTGTATTGTGATGATGAAATTACTCCTAATCAGCATGATGAACTTACTTTATTTTTGGTGTGTGAAGAACTGTCGAGAAAAATCTCTTTGTTACATATGAGTGATCTTGATATTGATGATGTCCTGCATGGGTGTTTTTCTTATTGCATTGATAATAGCCATACAAATACTTACATACAAAATATTTTAGAAGATGACACCTTGCCAAAATATGATAGGACCGCCATGTGTTTTGAACTAATTAATGAAAAGGAGGAATCCTCCCAAGTTTCTTCTATTGTTTCTAAAAGTAAATCAGGTTATGCGGACAAGCCACCCTTCAAGCCTCTTCCTCCTAAAGAAGGAAATGAGGAGAAGGAAGAGAAGAAGAAGAAAAAGAAGGGAACGAAGAAGAAGAAGAAGGAGAATAAAAAGAAAGAGGTAATGGCGTATCCCCGCGTGAATGAGATAACGCTAAGTAACCGTAAGTATGTTGCTCCTAATGATTATTGTGATAATGAATCTGAATACGATGATCTTCCTATGCCCTTTACATACATTAGCAATCATGATTTGAATGAGCACACTACTTTTGATATTGCAAATCTCGGGAAACTAATTCTGAAAATGATGATGATAATAATTGCCATAGTGTCGGTACTATCCATGCTTCCTCCCATAATGATATAGAAAGCTCTAAGCTTGGGGAAGAGGTGTTTGCAAATCCTTTAGCTACTGGTCATTATGTTCTTGATACATCTCCTTCTAATAACAATAATGGTGTGGACACAGATAAACCGATTGTGAAAGATAACTATTCTATTTCTTATGATGACACTGTGCCTCCGATCTCTAAAGATTATTATAAAGAATGCTATGATATAGGTTCTAACTACCCTTATGAAACTTGTCATAGTCATGATTGGGTTACCAAAAACAATTCCCTTAATATGCAACTTGTTTACCATGTTCAAATTCTTGATAATAATCCTGCTCCAATCTATTATATAATTAAAACAACAAACAATCAGTGGTGGAGATTAAACTTTACACAACCAATGGATCAGATTAGGCGTACGTCTTATACCTAGGCACAGGAAAATACCGAGACGTCCACAACAAGGTTTCCTACCCACGAAATAGCCGATCGGATCTGTACCTAACTATTCTATTTCTTATGATGAGTTGTTTTGAGTTTGGTGTGGAGGAAGTTTTCAAGGATCAAGAGAGGAGGATGATATAATATGATCAAGGAGAGTGAAAGCTCTAAGCTTGGGGATGCCCCGGTGGTTCATCCCTGCATATTTCAAGAAGACTCAAGCATCTAAGCTTGGGGATGCCCAAGGCATCCCCTTCTTCATCGACAACATTATCGGGTTCCTCTAGTGAAACTATATTTTTATTCCATCACATCTTATGTGCTTTACTTGGAGCGTCTGTATGTTTTTATTTTTGTTTTGTTTGAATAAAGTTGGATCCTAGCATTCATTGTGTGGGAGAGAGACACGCTCCGCTGTTGCATATGGACAAATATGTCCTTAGGCTTTACTCATAATATTCATGGCGAAGGTTGAACTGCTTCGTTAAATTGTTATATGGTTGGAAACGGGAAATGCTACATGTGGTAATTGGTATAATATCTTGAATAATGTGATACTTGGCAATTGTTTTGCTCATGTTTAAGCTCTTGCATCATATACTTTGCACCTATTAGTGAAGAAATACATAGAGCTTGCTAAAATTTGGTTTGCATGATTGGTCTCTCTAAGGTCTAGATATTTTCTAGTAAGGGTCGAACAACAAGGAAGACGGTGTAGAGTCTTATAATGCTTACAATATGTCTTTTATGTGAGTTTTGTCTGTACCGGTTCATACTTGTGTTTGTTTCAAATAACCTTGCTAGCTTAAGCCTTGTATTGAGAGGGAATACTTCTCATGCATCCAAAATCCTTGAGCCAAACACTATGCCACTTGTGTCCACCATACCTACCTACTACATGGTATTTCTCCGCCATTCCAAAGTAAATTGCTTGAGTGCTACCTTTAAAATTTCTATTCTTTATCTTTGCAATATATAGCTCATGGGACAAATAGCCTAAAAACTATTGTGGTATTGAATATGTACTTATGCATCTTATCTCTTATAAGTTGCTTGTTGAGCGATAACCATTCTCCTGGAGACGCCACCAACTACCCTTTGTTGAATATCATGTGAGTTGCTATGCATGTTCGTCTTGTCTGAAGTAAGGGCGATTTACCATGAGTTGAATGGTTTGAGTATGCATATTGTTAGAGAAGAACATTGGGCCGCTAACTAAAGCCATGATCCATGGTGGAAGTTTCAGTTTTGGACAACTATCCTCAATCTCTTATGAGAATATTATTTGTTGTTGAATGCTTATGCATTAAAGAGGAGTCAATTATCTGTTGTCTATGTTGTCCCGGTATGGATGTCTAAGTTGAGAATAATCAAAAGCGAGAAATCCAATGCGAGCTTTCTCCTTAGACCTTTGTACGAGCGGCATAGAGGTACCCCTTTGTGATACTTGGTTAAAACATATGTATTGCGATGATAATCCAGATAATCCGAGCTAATTAGGACAAGGTGCGGGCACTATTGGTATACTATGCATGAGGCTTGCAACTTGTAGGATATAATATACATGATACATATGCTTTATTACTATCGTTGACAAAATTGTTTCTTGTTTTCAAAATCAAAGCTCTAGCACAAATATAGCAATCAATGCTTCCCTCTGCGAAGGGCCTTTCTTCTACTTTTATGTTGAGTCAGTTTACCCATTTCCTTCTATCTCAAGAAGCAAACACTTGTGTTAACTGTGCATTGATTCTTACATACTTGCATATTGCACTTATTATATTACTTTATGTTGACAATATCCATGAGATATACATGTTACAAGTTGAAAAGCAACCGCTAAAACTTAATCTTCCTTTGTGTTGCTTTAATACCTTTACTTTGAATTTATTGCTTTATGAGTTAACTCTTATGCAAGACTTATTGATGCTTGTCTTGAAAGTACTATTCATGAAAAGTCTTTGCTATATGATTCAATTGTTTACTCATTGCATTTACATTGCTTCGAATCGCTGCATTCATTACATGTGCTTACAATAGTATTGATCAAGATTACGATGGCATGTCACTTCAGAAATTATCTTTATCATCGTTTACCTACTCGGGACGAGTAGGAACTAAGCTTGGGGATGCTGATACGTCTCCAACGTATCGATAATTCCTTATGTTCCATGCTACTTTTATGATGATACTCACATGTTTTATACGTACTTTATGTCATATTTATGCATTTTCCGGCACTAACCTATTAACGAGATGCCGAAGAGCCAGTTGTTGTTTTCTGCTGTTTTTGGTTTCAGAAATCCTAGTAAGGAAATATTCTCGGAATTGGACGAAATCAATGCCCAGGATCTTATTTTTCCACGAAGCTTCCAGAAGTCCGTAGGAGATACGAAGTGGGGCGACGAGGCGCCCACACAACAGGGCGGCGCGGCCCAGGTGCTGGCCGCGCGGCCCTGGCGTGTGGGGCCCTCTTGGCGCCCCCTGACCTACCCTTCCGCCTACATAAGCCTTCGTCGATAATAGTTCCAGTACCGAGAGCCACGATACGGAAAACCTTCCAGAGACGCCGCCGCCGCCAATCCCATCTCGGGGGATTCAGGAGATCGCCTCCGGCACAATGCCGGAGACGGGAATCATCTCCCGGAGGACTCTTCACCGCCATGGTCGCCTCCGGAGTGATGTGTGAGTAGTTCACCCCTGGACTATGGGTCCATAGCAGTAGCTAGATGGTCGTCTTCTCCTAATTGTGCTATCATTGTTGGATCTTGTGAGCTGCCTAACATGATCAAGATCATCTATTTGTAATGCTACATGTTGCGTTTATTGGGATCCAATGAATATGGAATACTATGCTATGTTGATTATCAATCTATCTATGTGTTGTTTATGATCTTGCATGCTCTCCGTTATTAGTAGAGGCTCTGGCCAAGTTGATACTTGTAACTCCAAGAGGGAGTATTTATGCTCGATAGTGGGTTCATGTCTCCATTAAATGCGGGGAGTGACGAGCAACCCCTAAGATTGTGGATGTCTTGTTGCCACTAGGGATAAAACATCAATGCTATGTCTAAGGATGTATTTGTTGATTACATTACGCACCATACTTAATGCAATTGTCTGTTGTTTGCAACTTAATACTGGAAGGTGTTCGGATGATAACCCGAAGGTGGACTTTTTAGGCATAGATGCATGCTTTGGATAGCGGTCTATGTACTTTGTCGTAATGCCCAATTAAATCTCACAATACTCATCATAACATGTATGTGCATGGTCATGCCCTCTTTATTTGTCAATTGCACAACTGTAATTTGTTCACCCAACATGCTATTTATCTTATGGGAGAGACACCACTAGTGAACTGTGGACCCCGGTCCATTCTTTTACATCGAATACAATCTACTGCAATACTCGTTCTACTGTTCTCTGCAAACATCATCATCCACACTATATATCTAATCCTTTGTTACAGCAAGCCGGTGAGATTGACAACCTCATTATCACGTTGGGGCAAAGTAATTTGGTTGTGTCGTGCAGGTTCCACGTTGGCGCCGGAATCCCTGGTGTTGCGCCGCACTACACTCCGCCGCCATCAACCTTCAACGTGCTTCTTGGCTCCTACTGGTTCGATAAACCTTGGTTTCTTACTGAGGGAAAACTTACCGCTGTACGCATCACACCTTCCTCTTGGGGTTCCCAACGGACGCGTGCTGTACGCGTATCACACGCCATCTCATCGACGTCGCGTCCAAGCCAGGTGGACAGAGGTCAAGACATACATAAAGCACAGGTTGTGGCGTTGTATATAGTGGTTGTGGTTGGACCAAGCCCCTTCCTCTTGCTGTCTAGTCCTCCTCTCTGTTTCTCTACTCTGTTTTTCCCATTCACCTGTATCAACTATCAAACCTGTGGATCATATAGAGGAAGGTAGAATGGCCCTAACAGACGACAACCAGATGGAGGCATGCACGGGCGTTGGAAGGACGAAGGCCACATGCTTCCCAGGCGGCGGACTCCAAACCAGTGGCGGAGAATTCAGTACCGGGCCGACTGGGGATGGAGCCGTGGCCCGACAGGTTGAGAAGTGAGAACGAGGCTCAGGCGCTCAGCGCGCGATGGCGAATGTGGTGCGGTACCATTGGAGAAGAAGACAGGGAGAGAGGTGCGGGGATGCGGGCTTTCCGGGGTCGTTCAGTGATTTCTTTTGGTTTTTCCCATGTCGACAAGAAAACAAACAACAGACATAAACAGGCCGCGTGGACGTAGGCTAAAAAAGATAAGGTCATTTCCAGCGGCGCGACGTAAACAGACGCTCAAGATGCCGAAAAATGCTTCTGACACCACCTTTAGCGGGGCGACAAACAGGGACGAAGCTAGAAAAAAATATCACTGGGTCAGCCCTATATTTGCTCTAATTCATTGGTGTCATCTTATTTAAAATATGTCTAATTTATACTACTTAGTGAAGCATTCACCAAAAATCATTGGGGTCAGCTGACCCCAATGGCACTAAGGCAGCTCCGTCCCTGGCGACACATAGTGACCGGGCTGTCCGCGGTGACGCAATCGTGGCCCAAATATGCGTCAGGTTTGCGTCTCTGCGGACGCTGCACGGACACTGCGGTCGTCCGCCCGGTCCTCGCACGGGCCCGCCTGGCAAGGGCGCTGCAGCCTTTCCAGGGTTGCGTTAATCGCGCGCCTCGTCTTCCGCGAGCGTGCGCAGCTGGGCGGCGTCGCAGTGGCAGGACATTGAAGGCGAGATGGCGTCTAAGGCTCTTAAAGGGACGCTGCCGGCGCCCATTTCCCCGATCACACCATTGGCAGAGCCCACACTATCCACCCGACCGACGCCATGGGGAAGAAATGCTGGCCGTCCGCAAGACCAAGAACGACCACGAGGCTAGCGGCTCGCGGTCCGGCAAGAAGGCACGGGTCGGCCGGTACGTCTGCGTCGAGCTCGCGCGCCAGCTGTAGGAGGAAAATCGGCTGGTCCCATGGCCGGACGCGAACTTGCCGGGAGGGGGCTGGTACCTCAACTCGAGGCGCGTGCCGGTTCCCCCGTACCGCGCGAGGACCGAGAGTGGCGGGACGAGGTGCGCCGCCGCCGAGCGATCTTGCCGTCGGATCCGCGGGAGGAACATGCGTACGCGTTGAACTCCTACAACTGGATTTCATTCGGGACGTGGGAGTTCGACGCGCACCGCCGCGCTGGCTACCTCGGCGACGTGGACTACTTCGACCGCGAGATCGCCGCAGAAGAAGAGAACGAACAGGAGGACGCGGACGAGGACGTGGACATGGCAGACTACGACCACGACGACGGCGGGCCGGCGTAGGATCCGGAGACCCAGTCGCCGGACATTACCGAGGAGGAGGCCATTACCATGGCACTGGTCAACATCGAGCATGACGAGCTCGCGTTGTGGGACGGGCTCGCAATTGTCAACACCCGGGTTTTTAAGTCCAGATGCCTATTATGCCATTCCTCGCAATCCCAGGAATATTGTTTTTGCGAGACATAATAGATTGATATCACAACACATCATTCATTACATACCATAATCGTCTTACAAATAAAGGATCACATGATCCAGTCTTAATACAACATAGGGGATCTAGAGATCCAAATACGAAACACATAGCGGAAGCGAAATAGTAGCGGTCTTAGTCCATCTATTCCATAGGCAACTGTTTACGTCAGGAGTGATCCTAGTTGTCGTAGACATCCTGCTGTCCTTCTTCCGGGTTCTGGTATTCCTCTTCATAGTCTGGCCATTTGAATAGCCAGGGACACAGCCATGAGTACTTTAAAGTACTCGCAAACTAATACTAAGGTAAAATACTATCAACTATAGTAAGGGGGTTCTAAGCTCTAGTTTTATTTGCATAAAGCCAGTTTTATTTCATAAGCACTTTAAAAATCAAAGCCTATTCATTTAACTAACTCAAGTGGGAACATTAGTGTCATTCCCACAACTCAGTTGTGATTCAAAGTCAAAATCACCTTTCAATTCAAAATCACAAGTCACCATTCATATTTTTAGAAAAGTTCTGATGACGGAACAGTATGGCCTTTCCAACTGTCCATAACCGCGGACGCGGCTATTCGAATAGGTTTAACTCTGCAGAGGGTGTACACTTGTGCCACAACAATTGCAATAGTTCGTCGGGGGTAAGCGGCCACGATTTATCGTACGCGGTATGCGAACTACCAATCCTAACCTTTCATTTACATACTCTAGTATAGGCACCTCTCCCCATGAGCTTGGCCTCCCAGTGAAGACACGCGGTCAGCCTGGGAACTGCACAGGGCTTGGGCCGGACATTCACCTCATTTCACGTCATTTCACATCACTTCACCAGTACGGAGGCAGCCTCGGCATAACCCCCTATGACGCTTGTTTAGAGGGAACCCATACTAAAATACATAAGTTTCCAGCTAAGCCTTACCCAGATTCAGGTATTGTGGGGGTACTTGTAAAATTGGAATGGTATCGCATCCGAACCCAACCATCAGTGTTTTTTGGAAAAGTCACCAAGTCATTCACCAGTCATATTCACCTTCAAAAATCTCTCAATAGAATGACTCATCATTCCAAGGTTTTCAAAGTCATTTCACTTCACAAATTCCCAACTAGAGTAGTCACTTTTAATCTTGAGCACTAGCAACTAGTTATGAGGGGTGCTAAGTATCTTGGAGCTTGCTAGGCTAAGTGTGATGCTCTTGTACTACTCTATAATTCAACCAAGTGGATCATAAACCAAAAAGTAACTTTGATAAATAAAATCAAGTAAAGCTTGATAAGTAAAAACTTGGGATAGGTTCATAAAGTAAAATGTAATGGTGCCTTGCTCTTGTAGAGCTTTGCACTTTGCAAGAATATAAACTTGCAACCAAAATAGTTTGCATTAGTCTAGCTTGCATTGGTAATAGCTTGCCTTGATTGGTGATGTGATCAAAGTTTTCTTGCCCTTCCTCTTGGTAGAAGACCTCTTCTTCTTGATAGTCTCCGGTACTAGCGTCTATAAACGAATACGAGGATACAATCACCAAACAACACTTAAGTAGTCTTAATTAGCCTTAATGGCTCACAAAATGGATCTAGCATCATTACTTAACATCTATTCACACATTAAGCTAGGGTTTCCTTATTTAATAATAGGAGAATAATTTCCTCTTATTGAACATTGAAGTTAGGGTTTCTCTTTGGTTTGGAGGAATAATTTCCTCTCATTGAATTCTTCTTAAGATTTAATCTTTTCAAATAACCAGGGGTGATCACATGTTGACCAAGGTCAACACTTCACACTTATCATTTGAGAAAAATGATTTAAATGAGATTCATCATCTCATGTGATTTAAATAACTATTGCAAATGAAATACTATTATGATTTAAATTCTACAAGTGAGCAAGTATGAGCCTAAGTAAATAAAGGTCAACACATTACTTCATATCACTTGAGAAAGGATTTAAATGAGGTGCTACACCTCATAGATTTAAATTCTAAAATTTGGATATAGTTTAAATGGACTAGTATTGACTACATAGCCAATATTTTGCTTCTAGCCCATGATCATGTACAGAACCCATAGAATCTTTTTACATAAACAATTAGAGTTTGTGAAATGTGAATTATGAGAGGTGGAATCACCTCAAAATTCAAAAGGGTTGATTTTTAATAATTATTCTAAGTCAGAAAAGTCTATGTCTTGTTTATTTTGCTACTTTAATTCTACAACAGCTATTGGTTTGAATCTAGTGGCATTGGATAGATAATTTCACAGGCTTTCCAACCATATGAAATTCACTAAAAATGGCCAAGTAGATTTGGAGATATTTGATTTCTAGAAAAGCATCTGATAGCAATTTGAATGAAAAAGAATTAAACAAAATTTGAATTCAAACGGGGGCGGGAACGGAGTTGGGCCGGCCCAGCTGCTGCCCGGGCCTGGCGTGCATGGCGCATGCACGTCGGGCATGCGCGCAGCACATAGATCGTCGGATGACGATCCGACGGTGCTGGGCCGTCGTCTTCCTCCCGATGCTGCAATCTTGCGGGAGCCATATCTCTCACCTCGGAGCTCGGATTGAGGCGTGGTTAGGTGCGTTGAAAAGGTATTTTCAAGGGCTACAACTTTGGTGTAGGGCTCGATGGCTATGGTGATGAAAATCTGGACGGTTTTTGAGGGATGCCGCCGGTGGCCGTGGCGAGCTCTTGGCTCCGGTGTGAGGCAAGGAGGGAGAGAGGGAGGCTCTAGGAGGGAGAGAGGGAGGCTGTGAGGTGGTGTGGTGGTGTGGTGCTATCGCAAGAGAGGAGGGGGGGTTTATATAGGCTTGAGAGAAGGAGGAGGACAAGTGGTGGCATGGTGAGGTCTACATCAATGGCATGGGCTTGGCATGGTCCTCTTTGCATCATTTTCTTGGTCTATGAGTGCTGCATGCTTGGTTGAGGTGGGATGATGGTATTTGACATAGGGTGCAGGGTGTGAGAGGGCTAGAGGTGTGCACCATTGATTAAAGTGAAAAGCATATGTGGTACATGCAAATGAGTGACATGCTTGAGCATGGTGATCATGGCCAAGGTGGTGTCATATCATGATGTGCTTTTCAGAGTACCATGGTGTACTATCAATGATGGAAAGAGAGAGAGAGAGAGAAAAGTGAGAAAGTGATGATTAAAGTGAATTGTACCCCATTTTCACTTTATGTGTACTTTTCATCTCCAAAGCAATGACCTCCCTTGTGTGTAACTTTGGACAAATGGCTGCATGGTTGTGTTCTAAATGATGTTGGGCAACAATGTGTGGCATTGGTTTGAAATTTGGAGAGGTTTTATGAAAATTCAAATAGTGGAGGGTATCTAGAATTTGTTTCAAGGTGGCATCTTGGCTTGAATAATTAGAGTAATGGTCAAAGCTTTGGTCAAAGTGGTCAACACGAAAAATGTTCATCTTGATGAGGTCTTGGATGAGGTGCAAAGAGTTGTTAGGGTTTGGTTTAAGAATCTCTTAATAGAAGAGCTCAAAGTGGGTAAGATAATATAAAATGGCCAAATGACCATTATCAAAAGTAAGTTGCATTTGAATTCTTCTTTGATTTGATTTGTGTTTCTTTGATTCAAATGGATGTGTTATTGATATATAAGGGTTTTACAAACAATGGCACAAGCCATGGTGGCCTTGGTTGAAGATTTTCCAAAATGGCTAAAGTGTATGTGAGGGAAAATGGATTTTTCTCACCATGTGATTTCTCTCTATTTGATTTGATTGTTCTTGTCTCCAAAGTGATTCTTATTAGTTTAGAAACATTTCCAAACCATGGAAACCATTCCAAAAGGTATAGCTCAAAGATTTGCAAAAATGGCCATAACACATAAGAGGTGAGGTGTCAATTTTTCTTAATCTTGTAAATTGTTCCCCTTGCTTTACTTGGGCATGGATTAGGGTCAATTTAGGGTAAGATTAGGTTTAGAGATGGTTTCACACCATTTGGTCAAGGTATAAATGCATAGGTCAAGTTTTGGGTAAAATAGCTATGTGCCACATATGCCTCTATGCATAAGTTGCATTTGATTTTTAATTTGACTTGGCTTGACCCAAATGAGGTTGTTGAGTGTTGAAATGGTATATAGGAGTGATCCAACCATTCACAACATGTCTTAGGGTCAAGATTCTTAAATTCACATATTTGCTATTTTACTCTCGTATGCCTCTATGGAATTTTTAGTTTCTTTTTATTTTCTTTTGTTTCACTTGGATTTGGTTTGATAAGTACTAGGTAAGGTGTATGAAGGTTTTCCAAACCTCTAAACAAAGTAGAAAGGTCTAGGGTAAAGATTTATAAAAATAGCCATAGGCACATAGGCCCCTTTCTTATTTATTTTCCTTTTATTTTATTTTAACTAGGGTGATGAAAAGAGGGGTGAGGTTTAAGGTTTAAGATTATTCAAATACTAATAACAAGCAATCATGGCAATAGCACAAGAATTAAGCAAGATTACTATGGATAAACTTAATTGAATAAAAGTTTTTGTTAGTTCCGAAATTTGGAAAATGGGAAATTCATTTGTTTTGTTTTGAAATTTTTGGGATGTTACAAACCCTTCCCCCTTAAACAAATCTCGTCCCGAGATTTTAAGAAAAGTTAGGTTCCTAAGAGAGATTGAGAAATTTGGTTAACAGGAAAACATACTTGGCATGGCCTGAGGTGCTTCCTAGGCTTCAGTGGCAGTCATGTGGTAGAAACGGCCGTTGTTGTTGTTCTGGTTGCTTCTACCTGCGAAGCGGCGCTGTTGCTGGGCAGGTGCAGCAGTATTAGGGGCAGTTTTGGCAAGATTCTTGGGGCACTCATTGGAGTAGTGACCCACAACTCCACATTCATAGCAGTTTATAGTGGACTTGTCTCTGGGGGCATGGTTGGGTATTGGGATGAGCTGCTCCAGTGATGCTATCCTCACGCGGAGGCGAGCAATGAGGTAGTCCTTCTTGGCGTGCTGATGGCGAAGTGCCTTGCGCTCCATTGCAAGGATGTTGATGGTGTCGATCTATCTTGGCGTGCTCAATGTGCATCCGGTTGGCACTGGGCACGGGAGTTGTTGCGGGTAGGAGGGGCCATCTCGAACAATGGGGTAGATCATAAGATAAGAGGGGAATTTCTATGGTTTGTTTTGTTAAAGTTTTTAAAAGTTCATAACTTGAAAATTTGAGTAGTGTTGCGGGGGTAAAAACCAACAACACTTTTTCATTCATACCAAGCATCACACATTACAAAGCTAACACACCGTTGGTTTGAAGAACCATTCATTCGTTCTACGATACAAGGGGATCCTGATACAACTCACACATACGAAAGTGCTTTCAAAGATACTACTCTTCAGGGGGGGATTCTTCATATTCACGGGTAATGTGCTTGGTGAAAGGCGAGGGCGTTGTCCAACTCCTTGCGGGTCTTGTACAGCATGTAGTCGAGGTGTGCTACATAGTGGTTCATCTCCGTGTGCGGGGGCATGGTCATCGGTCTTCCGGTGGGGTCATGTCTTGGGTAGTAGATGAAGCGAGTGTTCTTAATCTTGTTCTCATTTTGTCCACACAGACGAGAAATTGCTTCTTGCATTGCTCTGACTAGTCCTTCCTTCCAAGTGTTTCCCGTTACAGAAAACCATATGGTTTCCCATATTGGGGTTCCAGGCTTCCTTCGTAGATCGGCAGAAACTTCCCACCGAGGTGGTCCTCCGGAGTGATTGTTGAGGGGTGTTCCGAAGAACTCGGGGTACGGGCGTCCTAGATAGTCCACTAGTTGCTTCAAGTCTTTCTCGAACATCAGGTTTCCTCCGTGACCAAGCTGATAAAACTCCCAGTTGTACTCCATCTGTGAAGAATTATGATGACTAAGTTAGAGAAGTGTGTCAAAATTTTAGGTAATAGTATAAGAAGAATGGAGCATAACTTTCTTATTTTGAAAAAGATCTCAATGATAAGAGGGAGAATAAGTTTTCTTAAATAGTCACTTCATTTGTTTTGAAACTAAAATTTTCAGACGTCCATTCTAACTAGGGTCTCCTAAGGTCAACAATGGCTCTGATACCAACTTGTCAACACCCGGGTTTTTAAGTCCAGATGCCTATTATGCCATTCCTCGCAATCCCAGGAATATTGTTTTTGCGAGACATAATAGATTGATATCACAACACATCATTCATTACATACCATAATCGTCTTACAAATAAAGGATCACATGATCCAGTCTTAATACAACATAGGGGATCTAGAGATCCAAATACGAAACACATAGCGGAAGCGAAATAGTAGCGGTCTTGGTCCATCTATTCCACGAGGCAATCGTTTACGTCAGAGTGATCCTAGTTGTCGTAGACGTCCTCGCTGTCCTTCTCCGGGTTCTGGTATTCCTCTTCATAGTCTGGCCATTTGAATAGCCAGGGACACAGCCATGAGTACTTTAAAGTACTCGCAAACTAATACTAAGGTAAAATACTATCAACTATAGTAAGGGGGTTCTAAGCTCTAGTTTTATTTGCATAAAGCCAGTTTTATTTCATAAGCACTTTAAAAATCAAAGCCTCTTCATTTAACTAACTCAAGTGGGAACATTAGTGTCATTCCCACAACTCAGTTGTGATTCAAAGTCAAAGTCACCTTTCAATTCAAAATCACAAGTCACCATTCATATTTTTAGAAAAGTTCTGATGACGGAACAGTATGGCCTTTCCAACTGTCCATAACCGCGGACGCGGCTATTCGAATAGGTTTAACTCTGCGAGAGGGTGTACACTTGTGCCACAACAATTGCAATAGTTCGTCGGGGTAAGCTGGCCCCGATTTATCGTACGCGATACGCGAACTACCAATCCTAACCTTTCATTTACATACTCTAGTATAGGCACCTCTCCCCATGAGCTTGGCCTCCCGGTGAAGACACGCGGTCAGCTCCGGGAACCGCACGAGGCTTGGGCCGGACATTCACCTCATTTCACGTCATTTCACATCACTTCACCGAGTACGGAGGCAGCCTCGGCATAACCCCCTATGACGCTTGTTTAGAGGGAACCCATACTAAAATACATAAGTTTCCGGCTAAGCCTTACCCGGATTCGGGTATTGTGGGGGTACTTGTAAAATTGGAATGGTATCGCATCCGAACCCAACCATCGGTGTTTTTGGAAAAGTCACCAAGTCATTCACCAGTCATATTCACCTTCAAAAATCTCTCAATAGAATGACTCATCATTCCAAGGTTTTCAAAGTCATTTCACTTCACAAATTCCCAACTAGAGTAGTCACTTTTAATCTTGAGCACTAGCAACTAGTTATGAGGGGTGCTAAGTATCTTGGAGCTTGCTAGGCTAAGTGTGATGCTCTTGTACTACTCTATAATTCAACCAAGTGGATCATAAACCAAAAAGTAACTTTGATAAATAAAATCAAGTAAAGCTTGATAAGTAAAAACTTGGGATAGGTTCATAAAGTAAAATGTAATGGTGCCTTGCTCTTGTAGAGCTTTGCACTTTGCAAGAATATAAACTTGCAACCAAAATAGTTTGCATTAGTCTAGCTTGCATTGGTAATAGCTTGCCTTGATTGGCGATGTGATCAAAGTTTTCTTGCCCTTCCTCTTGGTAGAAGACCTCTTCTTCTTGATAGTCTCCGGTACTAGCGTCTATAAACGAATACGAGGATACAATCACCAAACAACACTTAAGTAGTCTTAATTAGCCTTAATGGCTCACAAAATGGATCTAGCATCATTACTTAACATCTATTCACACATTAAGCTAGGGTTTCCTTATTTAATAATAGGAGAATAATTTCCTCTTATTGAACATTGAAGTTAGGGTTTCTCTTTGGTTTGGAGGAATAATTTCCTCTCATTGAATTCTTCTTAAGATTTAATCTTTTCAAACAACCAGGGGTGATCACATGTTGACCAAGGTCAACACTTCACACTTATCATTTGAGAAAAATGATTTAAATGAGATTCATCATCTCATGTGATTTAAATAACTATTGCAAATGAAATACTATTATGATTTAAATTCTACAAGTGAGCAAGTATGAGCCTAAGTAAATAAAGGTCAACACATTACTTCATATCACTTGAGAAAGGATTTAAATGAGGTGCTACACCTCATAGATTTAAATTCTAAAATTTGGATATAGTTTAAATGGACTAGTATTGACTACATAGCCAATATTTTGCTTCTAGCCCATGATCATGTACAGAACCCATAGCATCTTTTTACATAAACAATTAGAGTTTGTGAAATGTGAATTATGAGAGGTGGAATCACCTCAAAATTCAAAAGGTTTGATTTTTAATAATTATTCTAAGTCAGAAAAGTCTATGTCTTGTTTATTTTGCTACTTTAATTCTACAACAGCTATTGGTTTGAATCCAGTGGCATTGGATAGATAATTTCACAGGCTTTCCAACCATATGAAATTCACTAAAAATGGCCAAGTAGATTTGGAGATATTTGATTTCTAGAAAAGCATCTGATAGCAATTTGAATGAAAAAGAATTAAACAAAATTTGAATTCAAACGGGGGCGGGAACGGAGTTGGGCCGGCCCAGCTACTGCCCGGGCCTGGCGTGCATGGCGCATGCACGTCGGGCATGCGCGCAGCACATAGATCGTCAGATGACGATCCGACGGTGCTGGGCCGTCGTCTTCCTCCCGATGCTGCAATCTTGCGGGAGCCATATCTCTCACCTCGGAGCTCGGATTGAGGCGTGGTTAGGTGCGTTGAAAAGGTATTTTCAAGGGCTACAACTTTGGTGTAGGGCTCGATGGCTATGGTGATGAAAATCTGGACGGTTTTTGAGGGATGCCGCCGGTGGCCGTGGCGAGCTCTTGGCTCCGGTGTGAGGCAAGGAGGGAGAGAGGGAGGCTCTAGGAGGGAGAGAGGGAGGCTGTGAGGTGGTGTGGTGGTGTGGTGCTGTCGCAAGAGAGGAGGGGGGTTTATATAGGCTTGAGAGAAGGAGGAGGACAAGTGGTGGCATGGTGAGGTCTACATCAATGGCATGGGCTTGGCATGGTCCTCTTTGCATCATTTTCTTGGTCTATGAGTGCTGCATGCTTGGTTGAGGTGGGATGATGGTATTTGACATAGGGTGCAGGGTGTGAGAGGGCTAGAGGTGTGCACCATTGATTAAAGTGAAAAGCATATGAGGTACATGCAAATGAGTGACATGCTTGAGCATGGTGATCATGGCCAAGGTGGTGTCATATCATGATGTGCTTTTCAGAGTACCATGGTGTACTATCAATGATGGAAAGAGAGAGAGAGAGAGAAAAGTGAGAAAGTGATGATTAAAGTGAATTGTACCCCATTTTCACTTTATGTGTACTTTTCATCTCCAAAGCAATGACCTCCCTTGTGTGTAACTTTGGACAAATGGCTGCATGGTTGTGTTCTAAATGATGTTGGGCAACAATGTGTGGCATTGGTTTGAAATTTGGAGAGGTTTTGTGAAAATTCAAATAGTGGAGGGAATCTAGAATTTGTTTCAAGGTGGCATCTTGGCTTGAATAATTAGAGCAATGGTCAAAGCTTTGGTCAAAGTGGTCAACACGAAAAATGTTCATCTTGATGAGGTCTTGGATGAGGTGCAAAGAGTTGTTAGGGTTTGGTTTAAGAATCTCTTAATAGAAGAGCTCAAAGTGGGTAAGATAATATAAAATGGCCAAATGACCATTATCAAAAGTAAGTTGCATTTGAATTCTTCTTTGATTTGATTTGTGTTTCTTTGATTCAAATGGATGTGTTATTGATATATAAGGGTTTTACAAACAATGGCACAAGCCATGGTGGCCTTGGTTGAAGATTTTCCAAAATGGCTAAAGTGTATGTGAGGGAAAAATGGATTTTTCTCACCATGTGATTTCTCTCTATTTGATTTGATTGTTCTTGTCTCCAAAGTGATTCTTATTAGTTTAGAAACATTTCCAAACCATGGAAACCATTCCAAAAGGTATAGCTCAAAGATTTGCAAAAATGGCCATAACACATAAGAGGTGAGGTGTCAATTTTTCTTAATCTTGTAAATTGTTCCCCTTGCTTTACTTGGGCATGGATTAGGGTCAATTTAGGGTAAGATTAGGTTTAGAGATGGTTTCACACCATTTGGTCAAGGTATAAATGCATAGGTCAAGTTTTGGGTAAAATAGCTATGTGCCACATATGCCTCTATGCATAAGTTGCATTTGATTTTTAATTTGACTTGGCTTGACCCAAATGAGGTTGTTGAGTGTTGAAATGGTATATAGGAGTGATCCAACCATTCACAACATGTCTTAGGGTCAAGATTCTTAAATTCACATATTTGCTATTTTACTCTCGTATGCCTCTATGGAATTTTTAGTTTCTTTTTATTTTCTTTTGTTTTACTTGGATTTGGTTTGATAAGTACTAGGTAAGGTGTATGAAGGTTTTCCAAACCTCTAAACAAAGTAGAAAGGTCTAGGGTAAAGATTTATAAAAATAGCCATAGGCACATAGGCCCCTTTCTTATTTATTTTCCTTTTATTTTATTTTAACTAGGGTGATGAAAAGAGGGGTGAGGTTTAGGGTTTAAGATTATTCAAATACTAATAACAAGCAATCATGGCAATAGCACAAGAATTAAGCAAGATTACTATGGATCAACTTAATTGAATAAAAGTTTTTGTTAGTTCCGAAATTTGGAAAATGGGAAATTCATTTGTTTTGTTTTGAAAGTTTTGGGATGTTACAGCAATCCAGCTCCGCGAGTCCGCGCTCGCGCAGGGGAGGCCGGCGACTCCTCCGGCCACGCCGACGCGTTCCAACGATCGCGCTCCGGCTGCTGCTCCGGCCTGGGATCCCTGGCCACAACCTCCTGCGCATGCGACGGCACCTCCTCCACCGCCGGCGTACGAGCTTCCATGGCCCACGCCAGAGTTCTTCGACCTCGTCAGCGACGACGAGCAGTAGGCAGCACCTACTTTTACAACGCCTTTATGGCTTTTTATGTTTTTTATTAATGTAAATTATAACTTTATCCTAACATACCAAAAGATTTTGTCTCTATGTGCTATCGAAAGGGCAGCCTGTGATTATTTTCCACAATATCAACGAGGTCACAAGAAACCGGTCAACATGCGTGCGTCCAAAGTTATAACCTGAACGCGGTTCTAATAGTAGCCACCACGTGCCAATCGCGAGTTTTTTAGTAGTAGTAATATATCACCTAACGGATAAAAAAATACCCGTTAGGCACATGTCAATTTCTTGATGTGTGCTCACATATACATGTGATCACCAGGGTTGATTCGCACAGATGAATGAGGTGGATTTTAAAAATCTCCGCACTTGTACATAAGGCTAAACTATTTGTGCAAGCTTCAGTCTCAGTACCATAACGTAGATGTTCACATCCCGAGGTCTCTCATGCTCACATTGGAGGGAATTGACAACAGAAAAAAGTAGTTCAGCTCTTGCATGCCATATTGTTATGTGCACACCAACCCAATACCGTCTTAGATGGGCGCTGCAAGTGATCTTTGTTGGGTCAATTTCTATGGATCTATGGAAGTACAAAACCACTTCTACAACAATCTATTTATATACAGCTATTAGAAACATTTATAGTTGTTAGATAAAGTCCCTTTAGTTCTAGATAAAGTGATAATCCATTTATAGCTGGTAGCAGCAACCAGCTAGGCTTTGTTGAATACATGGTCTGCACTTACTGTCATTAGTAAAGTTTGGATTGCTGCCTTCCCTGTTGCACCTCCCCATCACCATCGCTCTTTGTCCTTCCCTATCCACATATACAAAAACTCAAATCTCATCAGATCTGATAGGCACGCACCTACTCAAGGAGTGACTGATTTCCCTCTGTATTGCGTGCTTGTGACTTCCTTGATCCGGTTAGAATAAAATGTGTTGCCTAAGCTCGTATTGGGGGATCCGCCTGCAGTGGACAAAGGTTTATTTAGGCATGGGTGGTCTCCGGCGACGTAGTGTGCTTTGCTTAGGTGGAAGCGGTCGTGCATCATTCAGAGGATGTACTTTGCTATCTTTCTCCTCTCCCGTGCTATAGCGAGTTGATGTTTAGTCGCTGCACACGTTGAGCACGTACCTTACTATATATCTTATGCAAATGGACGCTGTTCGTACGGAGCATCAACCGTTGTGTGTAATCGCGTTGTAGCTTCTCTATTTAGTTGACGACGTGAACTTCGCTATGAATTATACCAACCTGAGACTAATATATGAGCACAATCACATGCCGTGCAATTGCAAGCGGTCGCTCATGACGGCCGATGGCGAGTGCGCTGAGGACAGGTGATCCTCTTCGCCTGGGGCAGGTGGTCTTCCAGCCGGCTTTACCGGGGGATTGATTGGGTTAAGATGAGCACCTCTTCACACGATGGGTGAATCTGCCCTGTGTGGTTTCGAGGAGGCACATCTCGAGTACATACTTTTTGTTGGCACCATCGGGTACGTCGACCGTGGCATCTTTTGCTGCGATTACCGTGGTACCGACAATGATGGTTATATCAAGATGGTTGCATAGTTCATGTTGAGTTTGAGATTCCAAGGGATGACATCGGCGAGATTTTAGATGTGGTGAAGACTGTCATCCGGATGATCGGTGTTTTGCAACATGCTAGGCAAGCGGGGGTGGCAACACAGGGAGGCTTCGTTCTTGGTGGTGTTCTTTTGACACCAAGTTTCGGTTTCCGAGGTGAAAACCTTAGGTCTGACCTTCATTGGTTGTACCTGGCAATGGCGGATCAATATTTCTCCTTGTTGAAGGCATTGTCTGGAGTTTATTCGAACTTTCTTTGGGATGACACCGTTTTCTTCTTGGAGGTGTCGTTCTTGGAGAACCTTTTTGGAAGCGCTGGTGTGGCCATTGGTGGTGGTAGTTCATGTTGCTTGGCTGATCAGTTCGGCGGGCATTTTATTTTTTCTTTCTTTTTTTTTGGCTGTGTGCATCCTTGATGTCTATTTTGACATTATGTTGTTGCAGAGGCTGGGTGTAATTGATATTTCTTGATATTAATATATACCCTTTATCGAAAAAAAATGAGCACAATCACATTTTTTTGGTATGCCAGATTTTTTTTGGATGATGTTGAAACATATAGGAAACCATGAACATTGGTTATGATTTATTAGTGTTATACCCATTGTACCATTATCTATTTTTGTTTGTTGTGATGAATCACAAGGAGGGTAGTTTAGTAAGGCATTTGTTCAAGAAGAGCCTCCTTCCTTTAGTATGCACACTAAACTGATCATATGTATTCTCAGCAAACATGCACAAATTTAATTTGATGCCAATGTTTGTGCTTTCATCAAAATATTCATCCTTTAGTTGGACTCTTCACTATGATGCGGTGCTTTAGTTACTGGCTTCAAAATGTATTTTTTTGGAGGTGTGCCTGTCCTTTAGTTGCTCGGGTCACTCGGTCGCAAACATGTGGCCATCACATGGTATCGCAGCAACGAATACACTGCCGACTGGGGTCACTCAGTCAAGTTTTTTAAGTATACCGACTCCAATAATATAATTTTGAGGATCGGCTTTATTTTCTGGACCTATTCTTCCAATTTTTTGGTCAGTTTTTAATTTCACCTGGCCTAAATATTTTTTGGGAGACAGTTAGTTTAGAACCAACTCTATGACTTTTGGAGTAGTTTCTAGTTTTAGTCAACTCGTTTAGAACCAACTCTATGACTTTTGGAGTAGTTTCTAGTTTTAGTCAACTCCAAAAATATATTATTGAAGTCTGTTTTTTATTTGGAGCCCGTTTTGAGAAAAATGACGCATATAGCTTTTTTTTTGAAACAGGGCAAAAGTGTTGCCCATTCTCTTCTTCTAAAACCGACTGACTCTAATACTCGAATTTCTACTGTAGTGCGTACAAAATAGTAGTGTATTTCAGACACAACAAATGCAATAGTCCACTTATTAGTACTAGTTTGTGGCACGTGCACGTTTACGGTATCTAAGTGGAAGAGTACAACCTTTTTGTGAAATGGTAATGAATAAAAACATATGGCACTCTAAAAAATTAAAATTGAAGGTCATTACATTTTTTCTTTAGATCATTACAGTTAGTTTTATATAAAGTATCACCAGAGATGTTGAAAAATATTAGGGATCTGTCTATCAAGTACTAATTTTTTTTATTGAATTTGATTTTTTTTACTGTAAGTTAGTTTTAAATAAGAGATTAGTGATCAGTAAACAATTCAGAAACATATTAATTCTTTTTAATTTAACCATGTGAGATGCAATTATTTGTTTATTAAGGTTATCATTTGTAGTGTAATTCTTATTCGTTTAGATGCCAGGGGCGTATCCACATTGAGCTTCCATGGTTCCTAGGACGCTAGGACAGTGGGTGCAAAAGTATTTTTCGCTACTCCCTTCATTTGAAAATAAGCAACTTAGATTTATCTAGGTTCACGTGTACCTAGAAGTGTTCTAATGTGTAGATACATGCGAATCTAGATAAATCGAAGACTTTTATTTTTTAATGGAGAAAGTATTTTTCATCTAAGTGAGAAATTTGTGTGATTTACAAAGTATGATTTTCTCTGTGGGTCTTTGTTAACACTTAACACACATAAGTCGCAAGTTCTGTCCATAAAAACAGATTTATTTAAATGGGTCTGAAGAAACCTTCATCACAGAACTAAGAGATGGGAAACATCTCTTTCAATCTTTACAGTATATATTGGAAAAATCAGGATGGGGTAACTCATGGTCAATTGCTGGTCGTGCCAGGTGTCCCATAAAAAAATCATGTGCATGTACTACTTCTAGCTCCGCTTGAGCTTGAATAGAAAAATACATTTATCGGCAGACCTCCCACGTTGCAAGTTTGCATGGACTGTAGTTCTCTAGAACAGTTGGCTAACTCCTAGGAGGTTCGCACGTGCATGCTCGAGCTGGAATGATTGGATGCACAGTGCAAACTAGGAGAGGCGAATCCAGCGCAGCACGGCCATTGGATTATTTATATCGATACTTGATGGACGGCAGATGACAGTTTCGTAATGAAAATCAACGGCTGCAATAGCTTTAAAGGTGTTTAGGCGGGAAAATGTAAAGAGGTCGGAAATCCAATTTCAAAACTGCCACGCTGTAGTAGTAGAGATAGAGACTAGCAGTTGCACTAAGCATTACTCTTTCAGGGGTTGCTCTGTGAGCTATCCACAATTCGGTCCCAAACGTATTTACAAAGATGGATGATCTGAATTTTAGCATTCTCTGCACTTCTACACTTCTACACAGGGCTAAACTATCTGCAGATGTTTCAGTGTGAAGATCAAAAGGTAAAGGTTAACATCCTGAGGTCTCTCATGCTTGCATTGGAGGGAATTAAAATAGAAAAAGATAGTTCAAATTTTGCATGCCACATTGTTCTATGTACATGAACCCAAGACTATCTTAGGTGGGCTCAGCAAGTTATCTCTGCTAGATCAATTTCCCTCGGTCTATTGAAGTGCAAGACCACTACTACTAGAAAAATATATTTATATATAACCATGAGAAGCATTTATAGTTGCTAGATAATGTCCCTTTGCTTCTGGATAAAGATATACTCTTTTAATAGCTGGTAGCTGGAACTAGCTAAGCTTTGCTGAATACATGGTCCGCATCTTAGATAGAGTGAATTTTATTGAAGTTATGAACCAACACATACTCCCACGCTACCTTTCATTCGTCATCTCATCAACTATACAACTATATACCTTTGAATATCCATGTTTTCAATGGCCTTTAAGATCCCATCTCGCTCGTCCACCCCTTCCACATCTTAACCGTCTACGGGCCATTGTCGCGGCTCACTCATCTCCGGCGTGGGCGACGCCAGCGCGATGCATTGCGAGGCTCCGCATGAGCGACGCGGACGAGTTGTTAATCCAGTGCTGCATCTGTTTGGTAAACCTAAGCAACCAACGGAGCACTAATGTTGTTAATCCAGTTGTTTCCTCGTAGTTGATACCAACGTCCTTGTGCACAGCCGGATCATCAGACCACATTAGTTTAGACACCTTTTGACATCCAGAGAACTAAATCGCAAATTCTTCATTCTTCATTCATCTTTGAAATCGATCAGGGCAAATGTGTGGGTTTACTCCGGTCACTCGATCCCAAACATGTGGCCAGCACTATGGTATAGGTCACTTGCATCACATCAACGAATATAGGGCTGCCTGGGGTCACTCAGTCGGTTTTAAATTACCCGACTCCAAAATTATTACTATTGTTGAGATCGGTTTTATTTTTTGACTGATTTTTCGAGTTGGTTTTTGATTCCACGCAACTCTAATATTTTTTTGGGAATTGGTTTTTATTTCCACGCAATTGTAATATTGTTGGGGATTGAAATTTACCTAAAGTCTTGGCCTTTGATAGCTGCAGGGAGACAATCCATGTGTCAGAATCTTAGTTTACTATTTTTTTCTGTTGAATTTGTTTTGGTTTTCTTTTGTTTCTGTTGAATTTCATATTAGCCTTCCCCAACTTGTTTGAAAAAACAATCTTTGTTGTTGTTGTTGTTGTTGTTGTTGTTGTTGTTGTTGTTGTTGTTGTTGTTGTTGTTGTTGTTGTTGTTGTTGTTGTTGTTGTTGTTGCTGTTGTTGCTGCTGCTGTTGAAAACTGACTCTACCGACCGATAATGATACTACAATTTATACCCATGCCCAGTGCGTGTATTGTGTACAATAATCCAATATTTTAGACACGACAACAAGTTCTTCACGTTGCAATCTTCAGTTTGCTGAAAGTTTCATATTCAGTACTATAAGGTGCAGTAAAACATTACTCCGTGCGGGGTTTTCTCTGTGTGTGATCCACAATTTGCTCCAAAGCATGCTTACGAAGATGAATTGAATGAGGTGGATTTTAGAAATCTCGCACTTGTACACGGGGCTAAACTATTTGAGGAAGCTTCAGTCTCAGAACCAGAAAGTAGAGGTTCACATCCCGAGGTCTCTCATGCTCATATTGGAGGGAATTGACAACAGAAAAATGTAGTTCAGGTCTTAGATGGGGTCTGGAAGTGATCTTTGTTGGGTGAATTTCCATCGGTCTATGAAAGTAGAAACCCACTATTACAACAAACTATTTATATACAACTATTAGAAACATTTATAGTTGTTATATAAAGTCCCTTTGGTTCTAGATAAAGCGATAATCCATTTATAGCTAGTAGCTACAACCAGCTAGGCTTTGTTGAATACATGGTCCGCACTCACTTTCGTTAGCAAAGTTTGCAACTAATAAACCCATCCACGCGAGGTCGGCCGGTGTTTCATGCCTTCCCTGTTGCACCTCTCAATCTCCACCGCTCTTCATCCTTCCCGTTCCACATATACAAAAATTAAAATCTCATCAGATCCAATGGGCACGCACCTACACAAGGAGCAACTGATTTCCCCTCCGATGGTACTGTATTGCGCACTTGTGACCTCTTTGATCGGGTTATAATAGAATGTGTTGCCCAACCTCGTATTGGGGGATCCGCCTGCAGTAGGCACATGTTTACTTAGGCATGGGAGGTCTCGGACGATGTAGTTTGCTTTGCTTAGCAGGAATCGGTCGTGCATGAGGAAGAGTTTGTACTTTGTTATCTTTCTGTTCTCCGTCGGTGTAGCTAGTTGATGTTTAGTTGCTGCACCTATTGAGCATGTACCTTACTATCTTATGCAAGTGGGCATGTACCTTACTATCTTATGCAAGTGGATGCGGTTCGTATGGAGTATCAACCGTTCTGTGTAATCGCATTGTCGCTGCTCTGTTTAGTTCGTTTAGTTAACAATATGAACTTCGCTAGGAATTATACCAAACCTGAGACTAATACCTGAGCACAAACATTTTTTTTGGTATGCCAGATTTTTCGGAATATGTGGAAACATATACTAGGAAAATGTGAACATTGGTTATAATTTATTAGTATTATACCCATTGTACAATGACCTATTTTTGTTTGTTTGCTGCGATGAATCACAAGGACAGTATTTTAGTGAGGCAAACTGATCATGTATTCTCAGCAAAACATGTACAAATTTAATTTGATGCCAATGTTTGTGCTTTCATCAAAATATTCATCCTTTAGTTGGTTGCTTCAAAATGTTTTTTTTTTGAAGGGCGGGGGCAGGAGGAGGGGGCGGGAACGCCCCGTCGCCGGCGGCGGGAGCGAGAGGCGGCCACGCTTCCATCGCGGTGAGTGGGGGTGGCGGCAGCGCGCTAGGGTTTTAGGGTTCCGTGTTTCTCCTCTACTATCTGTTTTTTGGCGCTTAGGGCATCTCCAACGGGGCGACCCATCCCGCGCCCGCGCGTCCGGATGGGTCCAACCGGACAAAAACGCGGCCCAGCGCGCGGACCCATCCCTACAACGGATGGCCGCGGCGTTCGGGACGATTCAAACCCGGCCTGGGCCTCGTGGTTCTCGTTCTGTCGGCGCATGCTCTCTTGTCGGCCGCGCTCCACCGACGGAGCAGCCTCCCGGGCGCGCCGCTCGGGCGAGGGCATCTAGATGAGGTGGCGGGCTGCTCGCATAGCGAGGAGCTCGTTCTTCTGGCCGAGGAGGTCGTCTAATCGGCGGCGGCCGGCCCGGCAGGTGGCCTCGTGCTCCTTCGTCACGTGCGTGAGGTCGGCGAGGCGCTCCTCGATGGCGGCGTTGATGTTCGCCAGCGCGAGGTCCTCCTCGTCGACGGGCTCCTCCTCCGCGGCGGCGGCCCCCTCCTCCGCGGCCTCGTACCAGCCGTCCACGGTTTCGTGCCAGCCGTCTGCGGCCGCCTCCACCATCTCCGCGTCCTCTTCCTTCTTCGCCGCCGCCACGGCAGCGACGCGGAGCGCCTCGTCGTCGGCGACCCACCGCGCGTCCGCGCGCTCCCCCTCCTCCGTCCGCGGGAACATGATCCAGCGCGTCCGTTTGGGTCGCTCGGTTGGAGATGCCCTTAATACGCTGCTCATTTTACATTTAAGTACCCCAAAGGTATCAAAATCTTATATGTCTCCCTCTTGTGGCAGAACTACTCAGATTATGTGAATTAGGAGATCATGAGGGACCTGCAAGATAATTGCCATCTCCGCCACGATATAACGGCGTTGAGACGGAACCATCCCTCGCCGCCGCCGACGCATCTCGCTCGCCTCCATGGCCGAACCCAAACCCTAGACCCGCCGCCACTGCTCCCCATCCCGCGGCCGATCCCCACCTCGAACCATCCGGCTCTGCTCATCCCTGTGTTCGAACCTCGTCAGATCCGATGGGCATGCACCTTCACAAGGTGCGACTGATTTCCCCTCCGATGGTACCGTATTGCTCGCTCGTGACCGCGTTGATCCGGGTAGATTGTATTATCCGATTTCGTTTTCGCGGGTATGGTCCGCGGTTGAATTAGGAATCGGAGGTATCGGGCGATGCAGTTTCTTTTGCCTAGTAGGACTCGTTAGTGTACCTGTGCCACAGAGTAGCGTACCGTCTTCTGTATGCGGTCGTGTTTCCTTCGGATGTACGGTACTTCTGTCACCAGTAGCTTGTTTTGGTGCTCTAACCACTATCCAGTCGGAGACGACTTACTCAAACTAGCAATGTTTCACTTCATTTCTGCTCCAGAGAACAATACCTTTTTGTATACCTGATTTTATTTCTTACATGCTAAACTCTGTTCATTGGTTACTGGAGTTGTTAGTGTTCAATGCATTCCAAGCATGACTTCTGTTTTGGATTGTTTTCTGTGATGAATCACAAGGATGGTATCTGAGAAAGGTCGCTCTTCAAAAAGGCCCCCTTTATTGATTACACATCCTTAACTGATCATATGTTCTGATCAAACATTCACAAATTGTAATTTCCACAGCAATCCGTAAGGTGTTTGTGCTTTTCGACTGAAAAGTTTTATCTTTCAGTGGGTTGCTTCGTAATGGCGTATGTTTCCTTGTTTTCAATTTAGACAATGTACTTAGCTTAGTTCATTGCTTAATTGAGGCACTTGTCTGCTTGTTTGTTTGCTATGATGAATCACAAGGACGGTATCTGATTAAGGTCCTTCTTGAAAAAGGACTCTTATCTTGATTACACATCCTAAACTGATCATATGTTCTGAGCAACCAATGCAAAAATCTTAATTTTGGCAGTACTCCACAAGCTGTTTCTGCTTTCAAACTCAATGTTTATCCTTTGGTGTGTTGCTTCACAAATGTATTATTATGTTTCCTTGTTGTTCATTCTTTCATACCTGAAATGTACACCCTATACTTCACTTACTTCATGGGTATTAAGTTAACTGTATATGCTTGTTTATTTGCTGTGATGAATCGCAAGGACGGTATCTGAGTAAGCTAGCACTTGAAAAAGGCTACCTTCCTTGATTACACATCCTAAACTGATCATGTATTCTGAGCAAACACATGCAAAGTCATTTTGTGCTTTTAGAGCAGTCTGTTGTCCTTTTTTGTCATGTTATCTATCTTGAAATAATGAGCGCACCTACCTGTCTGCTGTGATGAATCACAAGGACGGTATCTGAGTAAGATTAGTCTTGAAAAAGGCCTCTTTCCTTGATTACACATCCTAAACTGATCATATATTCTGAGCAAACACAACACAATTCTTAAATTAAAAGCAGCTCCCACGTTTTTGTGATTTTAGAGCAGCCCATTGTCATTTTTTGTCATGTTAGCTATCTTGAAATAATTAGTGCATCTACCTCTTTGCTGTGATGAATCACAAGGACGGTATCTGAGTAAGGCAGCACTTGAAAAAGTCCTCCTTCATTGATTACACATCCTAAACTGATCATATATTCTGAGCAAACAACACTGCAATTGTGAAATTAAAAGCAGTTACCCCTTTTTGTGCTTTTAGAGTAGCCTGTATCCTTTTTTTTGTCATGTTTTCTTTCTTGAAATATTGAGTGCATCTACCTGTTTGCTGTGATGAATCACAAGGACGGTATCTGAGTAAGGAAGCTCTTGAAAAAGTCCTCCTTCATTGATTACACATCCTAAACTGATCATACATTCTGAGCAAACACACACATGCAAATCTGGAATTAGAATGAATTCACTAGTTGTTTGTGCTTTTCGAGCAAACTGCTATCTTTTTTTTTACGTTATCTGTCTTGAAATAATGAGCACACCCACTTGTTTGCTATGATGAATCACAAGGACGGTATATGAGTAAGGCAGCTCTTCAAAAAGTTCTCCTTCATTGATTATGCATCCTAAACTGATCATATATTCTGAGCAAATGATTTCTGATAAACGGTTACTAATATGGTTGTGGGACTCCTGTCATGCACCTGCTAATTTATAAGCATTTTCTCCAATTTGAAATAATGATAAATTTGTTGCCTTCCCTATGTCATTTTTCTCTGGAGCAATCAGTTTGTCTTGGTCGAATAATGATCACAAGTGCATAGTTCAGATGATCAAACCATGATTACTTGAACAAAATAGTCTTTCGCTCCTATCTGACGGCCATCAAAACAAATCTGCTCTGGAGAATCAAACAATTTCGTCTTCCTTTGATTTTATTTTAGCGGCCACTTTGTTAAGCATTATCAATTTTGAAACTTTCGCTGATTGTAAATCCAAAACTGAGAAAGGTCACAGCTGCCACTCTGGAGAATCAAACCCTTTCATCAATTGTAAATCCAAAACTGATCAAATAATCTGAGCAAATGATGAACACTCATTATTTTCATACTATTTGACTTGAAAGAATTGTACATATCAGCGTGAGTTAATTTCCCTGGATATATTTTTTTCCTGCTTATATTGAGTTAATGTCACAACAGATTTGTTTTAATTTTTTCTTGTATTTGCTGTGATGAATCAAAAGGACGGTATCTGAGAAAGGGGTCTCTTTAGAAAGTGATCCTTCCTTGATTATACACCCTGAACTGATCAATGACTCTGAGCAAATGTATGTGAACAATTAATACAGCTATTATGATGATTTATATTTACATTTTATCTCAATTCAAAGAAACACTGGGCCTCATAGCATTCACCTGATCAATGCAAATGTATGTGCTTCTTCAAATGAAAGACTTCTTGACAGCAAACAAGCAGATTAAAATGAAAAACTCTGGTGTTGAAGGATGGCTCTTGAATAAGTGCTTCTTCTATTGGTTGTACATCCAAAACTGATCTAATGTTCTTGAGCAAACGTGCCTAAACAATGTGAATAAATAATATAGTATTATTTGTTTCTTATAAAATTGACAAGTATAAATTTGTTTTGGTCAATCGTGATATATCCAAAACAGGCACTTCTTTTGAAAAGTTGTGCTCCCTCTCAGTATTGGTATTGTATTTATATTTATATGCGTTCTTAGAATATTGTGCCTTATTGTAGCTGATTATCTCTTAACAATAGGTTATTTTGTGCTTAGTTGCTTGTCTTTGTTCTCCTATATTCTTGCACCAGTATAATGTTCATTATTTTTTATGCTTTTGTTTTACAATCTCACTATGCAATAGTGGCATGTTTTAATCTATCCTTCCATTTTACTCAAATCATTTTATCTTTAGTTATGTGAGGAATAATGGTTATGTTTTGTACCACAATGTTAGTATTAGTATCTCTTTTAGTAGACCAGAATTGATGTGTACCACAATGTTCCTATCATTATATCTTTAAGTCGACCAGCAGTGTTCTCATCTGCTTTATTCTTTGTCAGGATCCTACAAAGTAGCGCATCGCTGGAAGCTGACCTGTAGGAAGATGGAATCTGCTGTCCTTGAGACCCCACTTTTACATGGTCTTCCTGATGAGATTGCCCTTCTTTGCTTAGCAAGGGTTCCTCGGCATTGTCATAATGCTCTCAGATGTGTCTCAAGGAGATGGAAAGCATTGTTATGCAGTGAAGAGTGGCACTCTTACCGCAAGCGGAACAATTTGGACGAGTCTTGGATATATGTGATATGTAGGGGTACTGGCTGCAAGTGCTATGTTCTTGCTCCTGATCCTGCAACTCGTACCTTGAAAGTCATCCGAGTCATGGAACCTCCATGCTCAGCGCGTGAAGGCATTTCCATAGAGGCCTTGGACAGGAGGTTATTTCTGTTGGGTGGTTGTAGCTGGCTAAAGGATGCTAATGATGAAGTGTATTGTTATGATGCTTCTTCAAATTCCTGGAGCAAAGCAGCTCCCATGCCTACTGCTAGGTATTTGTATTGGCATAGTTCTTCCTCCATGTACTTTAATTTCTGTTCCATTATGTAGCGTGCTATTCCTGTGGGGTATAGGATGGACCACTCACATGCACACTGCTTCAATGATTTCAGGTGTTATTTTGTATCAGCAGCTCTGAAAGACAAGCTCTATGTTACTGGTGGATTAGGTTTGACGGACAAGTCACCTAATTCCTGGGACATTTATGACAAAGCCACAGAGTCCTGGTTTGCGCACAAGAATCCAATGCTCACCCCTGACATAGTAAAGTTTGTGGCCTTGGGTGGTGAGCTGGTGACCATCCACAAGGCTGCCTGGAACAAGATGTACTTTGCTGGGATATACAACCCTGTTGACCAGACCTGGAGGGGCACGGCGAATGAGATTGCCTTGTGCTGGTCTGGCCCGACCGTTGTTCTGGATGATGGAACCCTCTACATGCTTGACCAGTCCCTGGGCACGAAGCTGATGATGTGGCTGAATGAGACCAAGGAGTGGGTGATGCTAGGCAGGCTGTCAGACAAGCTCACACGCCCCCCTTGTGATCTTGTGGCCATCGGGAGGAAGATCTACGTGATTGGAAGGGGGCTGAGCACAGTGACGGTCGATGTTGACACAGCGGCCAGGGTTGATGGTTTCCTGGTGTCCACGTCAACTGGCCCGCTGATGGAGCATGACTTCCCACCGGAGAGATGTAGGGTGATCACCATCTGAAAGACCAACAGTGTAATTGACTTTGCCTGTTAATATATGAAATAAAGACGATCTTCTTAGTAAATTTGCTTCATATGATCTGTAACAGTGGATGTATATTGACTACTCATTTTGAGATGGCTGTATATCGATGTTTTAACAGTAACAACATGAATTTCAGAGTGTGCAATATACCCCTGACTGATGTTTCTGTTTGTGCTTTTTGAGTGTAGTCCTGTTCTGTTCTCACTGAATGAGACAAATGTAACCATGGTAGTGCAAATTCTTTGCCAGAAATTAAGGGTGTGTTCGGTTCCAGAATCAAGTGGAATGGAACGGAATCGTTCCGCACCGCACCTAGAGTCAATTCTTGTGTTTGGTTGTGGAATGGAACGGAAAAGGGAATATTCTCCCCATATGTGGAATGCACCCATTCCACCGAATCGGTGGAATGTGGTGGAACGGCTGTTAATTAGCCGCTATTAATTACGAAGCACTCCACTAATCGAGCTGAAAAATAATTAGACATGTTAATTATGATTTTGATATTAAAAAAACCATTTGCCACTATTAATTACGATTTTGAGACAAAAAATAAACTTTAATCTCATTCCGTTGTACTCTCCAATTACCCCAACCGAACAAAATATAATATTAATTACGATTTTGAGATTAAAAGGCCATTAGGTGTTGTTAATTACAATTTGAGATTTAAAAGGCTAATTGCCATTGTTAACTACGATTTTGAGACAAAAGTTTAGTTCAACCACATTCCGTTCTCCTCTCCAATTCCCCTTACCGAACAAAAAATGGTACCATTCAATTCCTCTTTTTTATCCAAACCGAACGTGGGGATGGAACCATTCCATTCCTCTAGAACGGAACCATTCCATTCCATTCCATGCCATTCCAGAACCGAACACACCCTAAATTTTAAAAATGCAAGAAGCTAAGATACATAATTAACAATATCATCACCATTCAGTGCAGTACAACCCTGAATGGCCTTTTTCTGCTTGGCCAGGGTTGGATCTGTTTGGCCAGTTGCATTGCAGCAACGAATATCGGGCTGGCTGGGGTCACTCAGTTGGTTTTAAACTATTTTTGCAAGCTTCAGTCAATGTAGATGTTCACATCCCGAGGTCTCTCATGCTCACATTGGAGGGAATTGACAACAAAAAAATAAATAGTCCAGGTCTAGCATGCCACATTGTTATGTGCACACGAACCCAATACCGTCTTAGATGGACGCTGCAAGTGTTCTTTGTTGGGTCTATGAAAGTACAAAACCACTACTACATCAAGCTATTTATGTACAGCTACTAGAAACATTTATAGTTGTTAGATAAAGTCCCTTTGATTCTAGATAAAGCGATAATCCATATATAGCTGGTAGCAGCAACCAGCTATACTTTGTTGAATACATGGTCTGCACTTACTTTCATTAGTAAAGTTTGGATTGTTGCCTTCCCTGTTGCACCTCCACATCACCACCGCTCTTCGTCCTTCCCTGTCTGCATATACAAAAACTCAAATCTCATCAGATCCGATGGGCACGCACCTACTCAAGGAGCGACTGATTTCCCATCCGATGGTACTGTATTGCGCGCTTGTGACTTCCTTGATCCGGTTAGAATAGAATATGTTGCCTAAGCTCGTGTTGGGGGGTCCGCCTGTAGTGGACACGGGTTTACTTAGGCATGTGAGGTCTCAGGCGATGTAGTGTGCTTTGCTTAGCTGAAATTAGTCGTGCATCATTCACGGGATGTACTTTGTTATCTGTCTCCTCTCTCGTGCTGTAGCGAGTTGATGTTTAGTCGCTGCACACATTGAGCATGTACCTTACTATCTTATGCAAGTGGACACTGTTCGTATGGAGTATCAACCATTATGTGCAATCGCGTTGTAGTTGCTCTGTTTAGTTGATGACGTGAACTTCACTATGAATTATACCAAATTTAAGACTAATATATGAGCACAATCACTTTTTTTTGGTATGCCAGATTTTTTGGATGATGTTGAAACATATAGGAAATTGTGAACATTCGTTATGATTTAGTATTAGTGTTATACCCATTGTACAATGACCCATTTTTGTTTGTTGTGATGAATCACAAGGAGGGTATTTTTGTAAGGAATCAGTTGAAGAAGAGCCTCCTTCCTTGAGCATGCACACTAAACTGATCATGTATTCTCAGCAAACGTGTCCAAATTTAATTTGATGCCAATGTTTGTGCTTTCATAAAAATGTTTATCCTTTAGTTGGCCGCTTCACTATGATGCGATACTTTAGTTACTGGCTTCAAAACGTATTTTTTTTTTGGAGGTGTGCCCGTCCTTTAGTTGCTCGGGTCACTCGATCGCAAACATGTGACCATCACATGGTATCGCAGCAACAAATACACTGCCGCCTGGGGTCACTCAGTCAAGTTTTTTAAGTATTCCGACTCCAATAATATAATTTTGAGCATTAGCTTTATTTTCTGAACCTATTCTTCCAATTTTCGGTCGGTTTTTAATTTCACCCGGCCTAAATATTTTTTGGGAGACGGTTTTTGAGAAAACTCGATGGATAGAGCTTTTTTTTTTGAAACGGGGCAAAAGTGTTGCCCATTCTCTTCTTCTAAAACCGACTGAATCTAATACTCGAATTTCTACTGTAGTGCGTATAAAATAGTAGTGTATTTCAGACACAACAAATGCAGCAGTCCACTTATTAGTACTAGTAAGTAGCACGTGCTTTGCATGTTTACGGTATCTAAGTGGAGAGTATAACTTTTTTGTGAAATGGTAATGAATAAAAACATATGCCGCTCTAAAAAATTATAATCGAAGGTCATTACGTTTTTTCTTTAGATTATTACAGTTAGTTTTATATAAAGTATTACCAGAGCTGTTGAAAAATATTATGGATCTATTTCTATCGCGTACTAATTTTTTTTATTGAATTTGATTTTTTACTGTAAGTTAGTTTTAAATAAGAGATAAGTGATCAGTCAACAATTCAGAAACATATTAATTCTTTTTAATTTAACGATGTGAGATGCAATTATTTGTTTATTAAGGTTATCGTTTATAGTGTATTTCTTACTCGTTTAGACGCCAGGGGCGTATCCACATTGAGCTTCCAGGGTGCCTACGAGGCTAGGACAGTGGGTGCAAAAGTATTTTTTGCTACTCCCTTCGTTTGAAAATAAGCGACTTCACATGTATCTAGCTAGAAGTCTTCTAATGTGTAGATATACACGAATCCAGATAAATCGAAGACTTTTATTTTTTTAATGGAGAAAGTATTTTTCATCTAAGTGAGAAATTTGTGTGATTTACAAAGTATGATTTTCTCCGTGGGTCTTTGTTAACACACATAAGTCTGCAAGTTCCGTTCCATAAAAAAGATTTATTTAGATGGGTCTGAAGAAACCTTCATCACAGAACCAAGAGATGGCAAACATCTCTTTCAATCTTTACAGTATATATTGGAAAAATCAGCATGGGGTAACTCATGGTCAGTCGCTGGTCGTGTCAGGTGTCCCTAAAAAATAATCATGTGCATGTACTACAACTTCTAGCTCCACATGAGCTTGAATAGAAAAATGTATTTAACCTCCCACGTTGCAAGTTTGCATGGACTGTAGTTCTCTGGAACAGTCGGCTAAGAGCATCTCCAACCGTTGGAGCCTCCTGGACCGAAATCCGGCGTTATTTACCGCGGATTGGACGAAAGTTTGGCTCGGGGAGCGTCGAAGTTTTAGCCGTCTCCCCGGTAGACACCCGAGGTTCGGCGATTTAAAGAGGAAAACGTCCCTGGATGCTAAATTTCCTGCATAATTCGGCGAATTTGACCAGTTTTGCTAACATTTGGCTTATTATTACAAATAAACGTGACAGTTCAACAAAACAAGACAAGTTTTTAAACAAATCAAATGGAAACTAGTTGGTGTTGCCTGGAAGCGTCCATATGTGCTCCATCAGATCATCCTGCAGCTGTTGATGCATTGTGGAGTCTCGAATCTCCTGACGCATAGCGATGAACTCAACTCACGATGCCGGCACCTGGTAGTTAGGAAGTGCAAGAGGATCCTCTATGTCATATATATGGTGCAGCTAGCTCGTTGGGAGGAACCGGATGCTTCCGCTCATCCTCGATAATCATGTTGTGTAAGCACACACAACAGTTCATCACCTCTCACATCTGATCTTTGGACCAAGTCAAAGCGGGGAACCGTACTACAGCAAATCTCTGCTGGAGGACACCAAATGCACGCTCGATGTCCTTTCGGCAACCTTCTTGTTCCTTGGCAAACTGCTGCTCCTTCGGAAGGGCGGGACTTGAGATAGTCTTCACAAATGTTGCCCACTTTGGATAGATATTGTCTGCAAGATAGTATCCCTTGTTGTACTGTCGGCCATTGATCACAAAGTTAATCGGGGGAGCATGACCCTCAACAAGCTTGGAGAAGACCTGCGAGCACTGCAAGACATTGATGCCGTTGTTGGATCCCGGCATACCAAAGAAGGAGTGCCAAATCCAGAGATCATGGGTAGCCACTGCCTCAAGTATCACAGTGCAGTTTTTTGTGACCCTTGTACATTCCCTGCCAGGCAAACAGACAGTTCTTCCATTTCCAATGCATGCAGTCAATGCTTCCAAGCATCCCTGAAAATCCTCGAGCTTCATTGACAGCGAGGATCTTAGCAGTGTCTTCGACAGTCGGTGATCTCAAGTAGATGTCCCCGAACACTACTAGCACCGCCCTGCAGAACCGGTAGAAACAATCTAGAGTGGTGGACTCTGCCATCCGAAGATAGTCATCGGTAGAATCACCAGGAGCTCCATATGCCAGCATCCGCATACCCACCATGCACTTTTGGAGGGCGGAAAACCCTGCCATGTTGGTGCAATCCAACTTGCATCTAAAATAGGAGTCGTACTCTCGAAGGCATACACAATTTTCAGGAAGAGCTTCCGGCTCATCCTGAAACGACGCCTAAAAACAGCCTCACCGTGCAATGGATCGTCGGTGAAGTAGTCGGCGTAGAGCATGCAGTAGCCCTCCATTCGCTGCCTCGGCTTGCACTTCCAGCGACCTGGTGCCGACCCACCACGGCGACCAATGGCCGCTTCGGCGTATAAGCCGGACAGGCAAGCTAGGATCAGCAGGTGCTCCTCGTCTTGGGCGGTGGCCGCCGTTTCTTCTTCAAGAAGCTCGGCGAACATCTTCTCCTCCTCCTCGTCGGAGTCCATGTCCGGCCAGGAAATTGGACGAACACCTGCCGGGTGTGTCGACGAGGAGCGACGCGAGGGAGCTGCCCGGCGGCGGAAAATAAGCAGAGGGCACGACGGGCGGCGAAATATAGGCTGGTGGGTGGAGAAACGGTGGAGTTGAGGCAACCGGCCGGCATATTGGCGAGGGGTGGTGTAGGTGGCGACAGAGCAACGGGAGGGGAGGAGGGATTTGTGTCGACAAAGTGGTAGGGTTCGTCTGTTCTCTCGCCGATAGAGCAGACCCATCCCCGCTTTTCTCTCGTCTAGAGTCCTCGAGCGCTCCCCGGGGGGTCGGGGATGGCATGGGCTCTCCGGACGGTTGAAAGGCCAAATCCGGATGAAAACGAGGAGCCAGGGGCACGACTGGGCCGTTTTCGTCCATCCGGATGAAAAAAAAGACGTCCTGGGGGCCTCATCGGGGAGACGGCTGGGGATGCTCTAACTCCTAGGAGGTTCGCACGCGCATGCTCGAGTTGGAATGATTGGATGCACAGTGCAAACCGAGAGAGACGAATCCAGCGCAACACGGTGCCGTTGGATTGTTTCTATCGATACTTGATGGCTGACAGCTGACCGTTTCGTAATGCAAATCAACGGTTGCAATAGCTTTGAAGGTGTTTAGATGGGAAACCGTGAAGAGGTCGGAAATCCAAATTCAAAACTGCCACACTAGATAGAGACTAGCAGTTGCACTAAGCATTACTCTTTGAGGGGTTGCTCTGTGAGCTATCCGCAATTCGGTCCAAGCATATTTACAAAGATGGATGATCTGGATTTAAGCATTCTCTGCACTTCTACACAGGGCTAAACTATTTGCAGAAGTTTCAGTGTGAAGATCACAAGTTAGAGGTTAACATCCCGAGGTCTCTCATGTTCGCATTTGAGGGGATTAAAAATAGAAAAAGATAGTTCAGGTTTTGCATGCCACATTGTTCTATGTACACGAACCCAAGACTATCTTAGGTGGGCGTTGCAAGTTATCTCTGTTGGATCAATTTCCCTTGGTCTACTGAAATACAAGACCACTACTACTAGCACAATCTATTTATATATAACCATTAGAAGCATTTGTAGTTGCTGGATAATGTCCCTTTGCATCTGGATAAAGATATACTCTTTTAATAGCTGGTAGCTGGAACCAGCTAAGCTTTGCTGAATATATGGTCCGCCTCTTAGATAGAGTGAATTTTAGTGAAGTTATGAACCAACATCTACTCCCGCCCTCACTTTCATTCGTCATCTCATCAACTATACAACTATATACCTTTGAATATCCATGTTTTCAATGGCCTTCAAGATCCCATCTCGCTCGTCCACACCTTCCACATCTTAACCGTCTACAGGCCATTCCGCGGCTCACTCATCTCTGGCGCGGGCGACGCCGGCGCGAGGCATTGCGAGGCTCCGGATGAGCGACGCGGACGAGTTGTTAATCCAGTGCTGCATCTGTTTGGTAAACCTGAGCAAGCAACGGAGCACTAATGTTGTTAATCCAGTTGTTTCCTCGTAGTTGATACCAACGTCCTTGTGCACAACCGGATCATCGGACCACATCAGTTTAGACACCTTTAGACATCGAACTAAATCGCAAATTCTTCATTCTTCATTGATCTAGGCAAACGTGTGGGTTTGCTCCGGTCACTCGATCCCAAACATGTGGCTAGTCGGTTTTAATTATCCGACTTTAAAATTATTACTATTGTTGAGATCGGTTTTAATTTTTGACTGACTAGCATTTTTCGAGTTGGTTTTTGATTCCACGCAACTCTAATATTTTTTTGGGAAGCGGTTTTTAGTTTCACGCAGGTGTAATATTGTTTGGGATTGAAATGTACCTAATGTCTTGGCTTTTGATAGCTGCATGGAGACAATCCATGTGTCGGAATATTAGTTTACTATTTTTTTCTGTTGAATTTGTTTTGGTTTCCTTTTGTTTTTGTTAAATTTCATATTAGCCTGCCCCAACTTGTTTGAAAAAAAAAGCTTTGTTGTAGTTGTTGCTGCTGCTGTTGAAAACTGACTCTACCGACCGACAATAATAGTGCAATTTGCAATTTATATCAGTACCCAATGTGTGTATTGTGTACAAAATAATCTAATATTTCAGACACGACAACAAGTTACCCACGTTGCAACCTTCAGTTTACTGAAAGCTTGCTATTCAGTACTATCAGTTGCAGTAAAACATTACTCCGTGTGGGGTTGCTCTGTGTGCGATCCACAATTTGCTCCAAAGCATGCTCAGAAATATTGGGTTGTTGGGGAACAGACGACAACCAGATCTAGGCATGCACGGGCGTTGGAAGGACGAAGGCCAACATGCTTCCCAGGCGGCGGACTCCAAACCGGTGGCGGAGAGTTCAGTACCGGGCCGACTGGGGACGGAGCCGTGGCCCGACAGGTGGAGAAGTGAGAACGAGGCTCAGGCGCGATGGCGAATGTGGTGCGGTACCATTGGAGAAGAAGACAGGCAGAGATGTGCGGGCATGCGGGCTTTGCGGGGTGGTTCAGTGATTTCTTTTGGTTTTTCCCTTGTCGACAAGAAAACAAACAACAGACAGAAACAGGGCCGCGTGGACATAGGCTAAAAGATGATAACATACCAAAAGATTCCGTCTCTATGTGCTGGCGAAAGGCAGCCTGTGATTATTTTCCACAGTATCAACGAGGTCACAAGAAACCGGTCAACATGCGTGCGTCCAAAGTTATAACCTGAACGCGGTTCCTAGCGTCAATCACCCGCCAAATAAATGTCAAAAAATAATAACCTGCCAAATAGCTCCCAATTATCATAAACACTTTCCAAAATATCCTTTATTGTCAATTGCCAAAGATCACATACTCGTTGGGAACAAGGCTGGGATCAAGGCATGCGTTGACTAGGAGAGAAAACCAAAGCCAGCGTCTTGATCTGATCCTGAGGTTATTAATGCTAATCACGTACTTATTAAATTGCCCGATTACCGCTGATCATTTTAGTAAGTCGCCCCTCCACCTTCCCTTACTACCGCTAATCACGTATTAAATCCGAATCAATACAAATTGGGTTGATCCGTATTTTTTTGCGTGGGGTTGATCCGTATTTAATACAGTACATACGTGCGACACCCCTCCAGCAAGCCATAAGTCCCATTCATATGCGATCGCCGCCACCTCCCCGAGCTATTGTTGATCCAGCGTCAAGGCCAGCGAGGCAACTTCCCTACCATCGGCGGGACATCCGGTAAAGCGGGGTAGCTCCGCAAGCGCTGGCTCTCCCTCGACACGACCGCACTGCGCGCCCAAGGGAAAGCATGAGCTGACACCCGGCGACAGAAATTTAGGCGATGGCATGTATGGTTTTCATGGACGGGGATTGTCGTTGCC
>NC_061509.1:38079466-38244067 GCF_022539505.1 Lolium rigidum
TTGCCACTAGGGATAAAACATCGATGCTTTGTCTAAGGATATTTGTGTTGATTACATTACGCACCATACTTAATGCAATTGTCTCGTGTTTGCAACTTAATACTGGAAGGGGTTCGGATGATAACCTGAAAGTGGACTTTTTAGGCATAGATGCATGCTGGATAGCGGTCTATGTACTTTGTCGTAATGCCCAATTGAATTTCACACTATTCATCATGATATGTATGTGCATTGTCATGCCCTCTTTATTTGTCAATTGCCCAACTGTAATTTGTTCACCCAACATGCTATTTCTTATTGGAGAGACACCACTAGTGAACTGTGGACCCCGGTCCATTCTTTTACATCGAATACAATCTACTGCAATACTTGTTTTTACTGTTCTTTGCAAACATCATCTTCCATACTATACATATAATCCTTTGTTTACAGCAAGCCGGTGAGATTGACAACCTCACTGTTAAGTTGGGGCAAAGTACTTGGATTGTGTTGTGCAGGTTCCACGTTGGCGCCGGAATCCCTGGTGTTGCGCTGCACTACACTTCGCCACCAACAACCTTCAACGTGCTTCTTGACTCCTACTGGTTCGATAAACCTTGGTTTCTTACTGAGGGAAAACTTGCTGCTGTACACATCATACCTTCCTCTTGGGGTGCCCAACGGACGAGTGCTTTACCGTCACAAGGAAGCTACTTTCTGGGGCCGTTGCAATCCAACTCCCATGTCAGCAGCTCTTTTTCTGGCGCCGTTGCCGGGGAGATCAAGACACGCTGCAAGGGGAATCTCCCACTTCCAATCTCTTTACTTTGTTTTTGTCTTGTTTTACTTTATTTTATTTACTACTTTGTTTGCTTTCTTATATCAAAATACAAAAAAATTAGTTACTTGCTTTACTTTATTTACTATCTTGTTTGCGTTCTCCATATTAAAAACACAAAAAAAATTAGTTACTTGCATTTACTTTATTTAGTTTGCTTTATTTACTATTGCTAAAATGGGTACTCCTGAAAATACTAAGTTGTGTGACTTCACAAGCACAAATAATAATGATTTCTTATGCACACCTATTGCTCCACCTGCTACTACAGCAGAAATTTTTGAAATTAAACCTGCTTTACTGAATCTTGTTATGAGAGAGCAATTTTCTGATGTTAGTTCTGATGATGATGCTGCCCATCTTAATAATTTTGTTGAACTTTGTGAGATGCAAAAGTATAAAGATGTAGATGGTGACATTATAAAATTAAAATTGTTTCCTTTCTCTTTAAAAGGAAGAGCTAAAGATTGGTTGCTATCTTTGCCTAAGAATAGTATTGATTCATTGACTAAATGTAAGGATGCTTCATTGGTAGATATTATCCTCCTGCTAAAATTATATCTTTGAGAAGTAGCATAATGAATTTTAAGCAATTGGATAATGAGCATGTTGCTCAAGCATGGGAAAGAATGAAATCTTTGGTTAAAAATTGCCCTACCCATGGACTGACTACTTGGATGATCATCCAAACCTTTTATGCAGGATTGAACTTTTCTTCGCGGAACCTATTGGATTCAGCTGCTGGAGGTACTTTTATGTCCATCACTCTAGGCTCCGCAACAAAACTCCTTGATCATATGATGATTAATTACTCTGAATGGCACACGGAAAGAGCTCCACAAGGTAAGAAGGTAAATTCTGTTGAAGAAACCTCCTCCTTGAGTGATAAGATTGATGCTATAATGTCTATGCTTGTGAATGGTAGATCTAATGTTGATCCTAATAATGTTCCGTTAGCTTCATTGGTTGCCCAAGAAGAACATGTTGATGTGAACTTCATTAAAAATAATAATTTCAACAATAATGCTTATCGGAACAATTCTAGTAACAACTATAGGCCATATCCTTCTCATAATAGTAATGGTTATGGTAATTCTTATGGAAATTCTTACAATAATAATAGAAATGTACCCTCTGGTCTTGAAGCCATGCTTAAAGAATTTATTAGTACACAAACTGCTTTTAATAAATCTGTTGAAGAAAAGCTTGGTAAAATTGATATTCTTGCTTCTAAGGTTGATAGTCTTGCTGCTGATGTTGATCTTTTGAAATCGAAAGTTATGCCTAATGAAAATAAAGATATTAAGTCATTTGCTACATCAAACGCCATCTAAGTTCGAATTAATGAGAATATTAGATTGATGACTGAATTGCGTGCTAGGTGGGAAAGAGAAGAAAATGCTAAAGAGAATAATGTAGCTAAAGTTTGGACTATTACCACCACTAGTAATGATAATGCTTTACATGTTGCTACACCTCCTACTATCAATGGTAAAATAATTGGTGTTGGCAATGTTTCTACTCCTAATGCAAAGTGTGCAAAACTGCTTGAAACTGCTAAAACTGCTGAAACTGCCTGTGATAAAACTGCTGAAATTTTTCAAAATATTGGGGACAATGATCCCATTGCTGTAGACCATAATGGTTTAGATTTTGATGATTGTCACATCTCTGAAGTTATAAAGTTCTTACAAAAACTTGCTAAAAGTCCCAATGGTAGTGCTATAAATTTGGCCTTTACAAAACATATTACAAATGCTCTCATAAAAGCTAGAGAAGATAAATTAAAACTTGAGACTTCTATTCCTAGGAAGTTAGAAGATGGTTGGGAGCCCATCATTAAGATGAAGGTCAATGATTTTGATTGTAATGCTTTATGTGATCTTGGTGCAAGTATTTCCGTTATGCCTAAGAAAATCTATAATATGTTTGACTTGCCACCATTGAAAAATTATTATTTGGATGTTAATCTTGCTGATAATTCTACAAAGAAACCTTTGGGGAAGGTTGATAATGTTAGCATTACGGTTAACAATAACCTTGTCCCCGTTGATTTTGTTGTCTTGGATATTGAATGCAATGCATCTTGTCCCATTATATTGGGAAGACCTTTTCTTCGAACTGTTGGTGCTACTATTGATATGAAGGAAGGTAATATTAAATATCAATTTCCTCTCAAGAAAGGTATGGAACACTTCCCTAGAAAGAGAATGAAGTTACCTTTTGATTCTATTATTAGAACAAATTATGATGTTGATGCTTCATCTCTTGATAATACTTGATACACACTTTCTGCGCCTAGCTGAAAGGTGTTAAAGAAAAGCGCTTATGGGAGACAACCCATGATTTTAGTACAGCACTTTTGTTTTATATTTGAGTCTTGAAAGTTGTTACTACTGTAGCAACCTCTCCTTATCTTTATTTTATTGCATTGTTGTGCCAAGTAAAGTCTTTGATGGTAAAGTTCATACTAGATTTGGATTACTGTGCAGAAACAGTTTTCTTGCTGTCACGAAATTGAGTCGCCCATCTGTAGGTAACTCAGAAAAACATGCCAATTTACGTGCATGATCCTCAGATATGTACGCAACTTTCATTCAATTTGAGCATTTTCATCTGAGCAAGTTAAGTGCCCCAGAAAAATTCGTCTTTACGTACTCTTCTGTTTTGAAAGATTCTGCCTTTTATTTCGCATTGCCTGTTTTGCTATGTTTGATGGATTTATTTGTTCCATTAACTTTCAGTAGCTTTGTGAAATGTCCAGAAGTGTTAAGAATGATTATTTCACCTCTGAACATGTGAATTTTTGATTATGCACTAACCCTCTAATGAGTTTGTTTCGAGTTTGGTGTGGAGGAAGTTTTCAAGGATCAAGAGAGGATGATGATACAATATGATCAAGGAGAGTGAAAGCTCTAAGCTTGGGGATGCCCCCGTGGTTCATCCCTGCATATTTCAAGAAGACTCAAGCATCTAAGCTTGGGGATGCCCAAGGCATCCCCTTCTTTATCGACAAATTATCAGATCACCTCTAGTGAAACTATATTTTTATTCCATCACATCTTATGTGCTTTACTTGGAGCGTCTGTATGTTTTATTTTTGTTTTGTTTGAATAAACTTGAATCCTAGCATTCATTGTGTGGGAGAGAGACACGCTCCGCTGTTGCATATGAACACATGTGTTCTTAGCTTTATTCCTAATGTTCATGGCGAAGGTTGAAACTGCTTTGTTAATTGTTATATGGTTGGAAACAGAAAATGCTACATGTGATAATTGGTATAATGTCTTGAATAATTCGATACTTGGCAATTGTTGTGCTCATGTTTAAGCTCTTGCATCATATACTTTGCACCTATTAGTGAAGAAATACTGTAAAGCTTGTTGACATTTGGTTTGCATGTTTGGTCTCTCTAAGTCTAGATATTTTCTGGTGAGGGTTTGAACAACAAGGAAGACAGTGTAGAGTCTTATAATGCTTGCAATATGTTCTTATGTAAGTTTTACTGTACCGGTTCATACTTGTGTTTGCTTCAAACAACCTTGCTAGCCTAAGCCTTGTATTGAGAGGGATTACTTCTCGTGCATCCAAAATCCTTGAGCCAAAAACTATGCCATTTGTGTCCACCATACCTACCTACTACATGGTATTTCTCCGCCATTCCAAAGTAAATTGCTTGAGTGCTACCTTTAAAATTCCATTCTTTGTCTTTGCAATATATAGCTCATGGGAAAGAAATAGCTTAAAAACTATTGTGGTATTGAATATGTACTTATGTGTCTTATTTCTTAATAAGTTGTTTGTTGAGCGATAACCATGTTCCTGGGGACGCCATCAACTATTTCACCTTTGTTGAATATCATGTGAGTTGCTATGCATGTTCGTCTTGTCTGAAGTAAGGGTGATTTATCATGAGTTGAATGGTTTGAGTATGCATATTGTTAGAGAAGAACATTGGGCCGCTAAATAAAGCCATGATCCATGGTGGAAGTTTCAGTTTTGACAACAAACCTCAATCTCTTATGAGAATATTATCTGTTGTTGAATGCTTATGCATTAAATAGGAGTCCATTATCTGTTGTCTATGTTGTCCCGGTATGGATGTCTAAGTTGAGAATAATCAAAAGCGAGAAATCCAATGCGAGCTTTCTCCTTAGACCTTTGTACATGCGACATAGAGGTACCCCTTTGTGACACTTGGTTAAAACATATGTTATGCAATGATAATCCATGTAAATCCAAGCTAATTAGGACAAGGTGCGGGCACTATTGGTAATCTATGCATGAGGCTTGCAACTTATAGGATATAATATACATAACACATATGCTTTATTACTACCGTTGACAAAATTGTTTCTTGTTTTCAAAATAAAAGCTCTAGCACAAATATAGCAATCCATGCTTCCCTCTGTGAAGGGCCATTCTTTTACGTTTATGTTGAGTCAGTTTGCCTACTTCTTTCTATCTTAGAAGCAAACACTTGTGTCAACTGTGTGCATTGATTCTTACATGTTTAACTATTGCACTTGTTATATTGCTTTATGTTGACAACTATCCATGAGATATACATGTTACAAGTTGAAAGCAACTGCTGAAACTTATATCTTCCTTTGTGTTGCTTCAAAACTTTCTACTAAGAATTTATTTCTTTATGAGTTAACTCTTATGAAAGACTTATTAATGCTTGTCTTGAAAGTACTATTCATGAAAAGTCTTTGCTATATGATTCAGTTGTTTACTCATTGTCTTTACCATTGCTTTGAATCGCTGCATTCATTACATGTGCTTACAATAGTATTGATCAAGATTATGATAGCATGTCACTTCAGAAATTATCTTTGTTATCGTTTACCTACTCGAGGACGAGTAGGAACTAAGCTTGGGGATGCTTGTTACGTCTCAAATGTATCTATAATTTCTTATGTTCCATGCTATTTTTATGATGATACTCACATGTTTTATACACACTTTATGTCATATTTATGCATTTTCCGGCATTAACCTATTAACGAGATGCCGAAGAGCCAGTTGCTGTTTTCTGCTGTTTTTGGTTTTAGAAATCCTAGTAAGGAAATATTCTCGAAATTGGACGAAATCAACGCCCAGGGTCTTATTTTTCCACGAAGCTTCCAGAAGACCGAAGGAGTCACGAAGTGGGGCCACGAGGTGGCGCCACACTAAGGCGGCGCGGCCAAGGAGGAGCCCGCGCCGCCCTGGTGTGTGGGCCCCTCGTGATGCCCCCTGACCTACCCTTCCGACTACTTAAAGCCTTCGTCGAGAAAACCCCAGTACCGAGAGCCACGATACGGAAAACCTTCCAGAGACGCCGCCGCCAATCCCATCTCGGGGAATTCAGGAGATCGCCTCCGGCACCCTGCCGGAGAGGGGAATCATCTCCCGGAGGACTCTTCATCGCCATGATCGCCTCCGGATTGATGTGTGAGTAGTTCAGCCCTGGACTATGGGTCCATAGCAGTAGCTAGATGGCCGTCTTCTCCTCATTGTGCTACCATTGTTGGATCTTGTGAGCTGCCTAACATGATCAAGATCATCTATCTGTAATGCTACATGTTGCGTTTGTTGGGATCCGATGAATATGTAATACTATGTTATGTTGATTATCAATCTATCATATATGTGTTGTTTATGATCTTGCATGCTCTCCGTTGCTAGTAGAGGCTCTGGCCAAGTTGATACTTGTAACTCCAAGAGGGAGTATTTATGCTCGATAGTGGGTTCATGCCTCCATTAAATGCGGGACGATGTGACGAAAGTTCTAAGGTTGTGGATGTGATGTTGCCACTAGGGATAAAACATCGATGCTTTGTCTAAGGATATTTGTGTTGATTACATTACGCACCATACTTAATGCAATTGTCTAGTGTTTGCAACTTAATACTGGAAGGGGTTCGGATGATAACCTGAAAGTGGACTTGGCATAGATGTATGCTGGATAGCGGTCTATGTACTTTGTCGTAATGCCCGATTGAATTTCACACTACTCATCATGATATGTATGTGCATTGTCATGCCCTCTTTATTTGTCAATTGCCCAACTGTAATTTGTTCACCCAACATGCTAATTCTTATTGGAGAGACACCACTAGTGAACTGTGGACCCCGGTCCATTCTTTTACATCGAATACAATCTACTGCAATACTTGTTTTTAATGTTCTTTGCAAACATCATCTTCCACACTATACATCTAATCCTTTGTTTACAGCAAGCCGGTGAGATTGACAACCTCACTGTTAAGTTGGGGCAAAGTACTTAGATTGTGTTGTGCAGGTTCCACGTTGGCGCCAGAATCCCTGGTGTTGCGTCGCACTACACTCCGCCACCAACAACCTTCAACGTGCTTCTTGACTCCTACTGGTTCGATAAAGCTTGGTTTCTTACTGAGGGAAAACTTGCTGCTGTACACATCATACCTTCCTCTTGGGGTGCCCAACGGACGAGTGCTTTACCGTCACAAGGAAGCTACTTTCTGGGGCCGTTGCAATCCAACTCCCACGTCAGCAATGGTACAAGGTATAGGAGCATTGTTGGAGCATTACAATACTTGACTCTCACCAGACCAGATATTGCCTTCTCTGTCAACAAGGTCATGCACCAACTACTGTACATTGGTCAGATGTGAAAAGAATTCTGAGATATATTAGTGGTACAGTGAGTGTCGTTGCCTATTCGATGGTACCTCGGAGGAGGGATCCTCACGAGGGGGAGAAGAAGTAGGGGCCATAGGGCGGAGAGCACTCGGGACGGTGGTACGCGATTTACCCAGCTTCGGAACACCTGCTCGATGACAGGGCCTACTGCTGCTTGTCTGGTATTATCTGGGCGCTTTCGCATTGTTACAATGAGTTATTCTCAACGTGCCTCTAGGGCTCCCAGGATCCGGCTTATAAAGGCGCACGGATCTAGGGTTTACATGGAGAGTCCTAGCCGGATTACAGGTCGCCTAACTACGGTACAATGTCTTGCCGTGTACGTCAAGGATCTGCCTTCCTCCCTACGTCGTACTGGATCCGGGTTCCATATGGGCCTCCATGGATCTGGGTTATTCCTGGGCCTCCATGGATCCGAGCTGCACATGGGCCTTCACGGATCCGACTTACTCCGATGGTCGGTTGGGATCCGGCTCCCCTATCCTGGGCTGGACTTCATCCTTTAGGATCAACAGCAACTGGGCCGCCCGACGGGCCACATGCCACGTCACCATCTATGGGCCACCCGGGCTTGCCGGATCTAGGCACTGTCGATGGTACACCCATGAAGTATACCCACAACAGTAGCCCCCAGAGTTCTCCGAGTTTCACCTGCTGTTTCCGCCTCACTAGTCCATCATGGTCTCCGACAACATTGGTAACGCGGAGAAATTTGAAGAACTCCAACTTCACATTTTCTTCTTTTTCCAACTTATAGCCGGAAAATGCTCTCATCCTACGGGACTTCATCCATCGATGATCCGAAATACATTTCCGGGTTACTCCCCTGCTTGCGAATGAGAGCCAACTTATCTTCACGCAATTACCCGGAATCTTAAAAGACTCAAACGGTTCCGCCAATTCTGGCGCCATTTTCGTGCGATTTGTTCGGTAACTTATCTCTAGCCATTTTTACCGTTTAGGGTTTAGGACACGTGTCACGCATCCAACGGTGTGACGCTTGCGTTCCGACCACAGGATGCGGAACACGAATCTCATCCCGCCGGCCTATAAATATCCGCCGTCGACGCCTTAACCCTCATTCACCCCCCTACTCACCTCCCTGCAAAGCGCCGCCGCGAGCTCTCTCTCCGCCGTGCCGGAACCTCGCCGGAACTTCGCCGGAGCTGCTTCGCCGCCGCGTCGAGTTCATCCTGTTCTTAACATCAGCGAGCCACCGCGCGGAAACCTCGTCACCGGCGACTCCGACCACCGCTGAAACCATTACGGTGAGTTCTCGAACTTCGCCCTCGCGCCGTAGTTGGTAGGGATGAACTTTGGGGAAGATGATGCTGGATCCGACTAAAGAACGTTTTCCGCCATTCGTCTTTTCTTCAGATGTCTTCAACGACTCCACCTCCAGCCTCTGAACCGATCATGGCCACCCCAATCTCCTCCGCCCCTCCACCTTTCGTTCCAGTTAAGCTGGGTCCTTCAAAGGATTCCGGCAAGGAAACTGAAGGGACATCTGCGAACCCGGAGAAAGCTTCCGGGGAGGATCAGACGGAGCACAAGGCGGAAGAAAACGTCGCCAAAAAATCAAAGGCTCGTCAACGAGATGCTGAAGCCAAGGGAAAATGGTGGCCATGCACCACCACTAAGACGGAGCTGATGAATCTCGAAGCGGAGGGCTTCCTGCAACCCGGAAGCTGGAGGTCAGTTCCTAATGCCTTAGCCCCAGCTCTGGAGGACAACGAGATGGTGCTGACGAAAGCACTGGTGGAGCGGGGTTTTTCACTTCCGCCTTCAGACTTCTTCCTGGAGATCCTGAAGGTTTATGGGCTGCAACCCCACAACATCTCTCCGAACAGCGTGCTTGCGATCAGTAATCACGTCACCCTCTGCGAAGGCCATCTCCGGGTAATTCCCGAGCTCTCCCTGTTTCAATACTACTTCACTGTCAAGAAGGAGAGGATCCGGAACTCCACCGAGCTTGCAACATGCGGATCCATCACCTTCATGATCCGACCGGGCCGCGTCTACCCCCACACCGACCGCCACGAATCCGCGCGGTACTGGTCCGGAGGCTTCTTCTATTTGAAGGACGTTTCCGACCCGGCGAGCACAAGGAAACTGCCGCCGTTTAAGAACTGCCCCGCCACCGAGCTTCCGACATGGACGCACTGCCCCCACCTCTCTGAGTCGCCCCAGCTCACACGCGCCGTCAGGCGGATCTGCAAGCTGACGGAGGAGGGGCTATCAGGGAAGGACCTGACCCTTTCCTGGTTCACCAAGCGGATCCAGCCGCTCCAACATAGGGATCAGCTGATGTTTCAGTACACAGGGCGCGACGACCTAATGCGCGCCACAAAAGACAACCTTTCCGCCGACGCCATCGACAAGAGGATCCGGCTCCTCATCAAGGTTCCGCGTGAACTTCACGTTCACGTGTGCAATAAAGACATTCACATGAATGGCTCCGGAACCGCGGTACGTCGTCTCGATTTTTTAGTCTATTGCTTTTCCTCGCATTCAAACTTTTTTGTCTAAGTGTTGGTTCTGTACCTTAGCTTGAGGGCCTCGAGGAAAGCGAGCTCGGAACCCTTGTCCGCGTCCCTTCTACGGGTAACGCGGATCCAGAAGCCGCATCGGAGGCGGAAGCTCCCGAGGCTCCGCGCCCCTCCAAGAGGGAGAAGGCGGCTCCCTCCAGCCCCCAGCCAAACGCCCCCGCGAAGTGCTTAGCACTGCGGCTACTCGGAAGGCGGAGGCGGAGAAGAAGCGCCTTAAGCTTATTGATACCAGCAACAAGGGGCAGCCCGCCATCCAGAACTTCTTCAAGCCTTCCGGGTAAGTGCCTGTTTCCGAGATCCTAGTTCTAGCTTTACGAACAATCCCTCACTTAGTTGTTATGCTTTTTTCTTTTTACTGAAGCTCCGGAAGCCAGCCCCCCAAGGCTCCAAAGGTCTTGAAGAGGAAGGTCAAGCCATCTCCGGCTTCAGTTCCTGTTACTCCTGAGGTGGAGGTCCCACCCAAAGCCTCATCTGCTTCCAAGCCGGATCCCAAGGATGTCATCGACCTTGAAGACCTTCCGGAAGATCCCGCCGACCACGGTGATTCCGCCAAGGGTGCCTCCTCGTCTGCTCCTCCTCAAGATCAACCAGGCGGCATTTTCGCGGAGCCCACCGAGGAAGAATATGAGGAGAAGGTAAAGCTCGTTCAAGCCTCCAACGCGATCCGGGTGGACCCTCGACCGACTCAGTCTCTGCAAAAGCTTACCCTTGCCCAGCGCCACACGGAAGTTTCCGCCATGCTGAACAAGGTCTGGGGGAAGTCGGATGAGGAGATGCAAGAGCTCACCGTCCTGGAGAACGATCTGAAAGAGTTTTTCGCCAAGCACAAAGAAGTGCGGCAGGTAACACTAGCCCCCAAGCATTGGGTCAGACATTTCCGTGTAACATGTGTTAGCCGATGCTTTCTCAAGATGTACCTTAGGCGGAAATTTTAAAATTTTTATTCCTTCAAGACTTTGAATTCCTCGCCAGCCCCCCAGATTTTAAATATCCAGCTAACTCCTCTCTGCTTTTCAGACGACGCGGAAATTTTACGAAGATCTCCGCGTTCATGTGCTGGAGCAGATCACGGAGATCGAAGGGCTGCGTCAGAACGCGGAAAACAGCCATAAGGCTATCCAGCTTCTTGAGACCCGCCTCCATGGTACGAGATCCGAGTTTTGATTTCGTATATTGATATAACTGTTCATGATGTATGATATGTGCAACTTTCCGCCGTCAGAAGAAACTGCCAAGCACTCCTCGTTTGATGAGCTGTCCGCCAAGGTCAAGGTGCTTGAAGCGGAGAACGAATCCCTCAAAACCTTCATCCAAGAATCCTCCAACAAGGAGACTGAGGCGAGGAAGGAGCTCTCCGAGAAGCATGCCCGCGACCTGGCGGATCTGAATGATAGACTCAAGAAGAGCCAGAGTCGTGTGACTTCCTTGGTAGCCAAGAACAAAGTTCTAGAAGCGGAGGCGGAGGCCATCGACAAACTTATCTTCCGTAAGCGTTTTTCCGTGTTGTTGCTCCGGCTACCTCATATGCTTTTCTCTCTAACGGATCTGGACCTCCTTCTTCCACAGCGAGCCTTGGCTTCGAATGGTCAAAAGAGTCGAACCTGAAGAGGACGGAGGCATACGACGAAGCGCGGATTTCCATTGACGCGTTATTTGAAGCCTGTCGCGGAATCACCAAGACTCTGTCTTTGAAGAAGGCCAAAACTTCAGTCATCGATACGATGACCAAGCTAATGGAACAAGTGCCGGATTTCATTAAGGACTGGCAGAAGTCTTCCGCACGCGGATTCGCCTCCCTGGTCTTAGCCACCTGCAAGGCTCACTTCCCCTCGCTCAACTTTGCGAATGTTGCGCGCGGAGCTCCAGCGGGCTCCGACATGGGCGCCATTCTTGCGGAAACCAAAGGCTATGAGCAGTTGTTTGTCAGGCGAGTGAATCACTCGTTCTGGTATAACAAATACGACCTGCCCAAGGGATTTTCCGATGCAGAGTAGGAAGAAGGCGAGCCGGAGTATTATGGGGAAGGCTCCGGGTCAAGCGTCGAGCATTCCGGAGAAGGCTCTGGTGATGACTCCGAAGCCGGATCCGGCGACAGCGACGGCGACGGCTCCGCCTACCAGGAATCTGAAGAAGAGGACTCCGAGTAGAGATCCTGTTTAGACAATGAAACAAGTTGCATCATTTTGGCCCTAGAGTGGGTTTGTAATAAGACTTTAAATTCTTAAGTAGCTAGGAACGAAACGACTATGCGTGGGGCGGAAACACTTATCCTGCTATCCGTTAATATTATGCGCATGTTTCGTTTTATGTCGGAAAGCAAGTGCTGATTTTATATGTTTTCCGGCTTGCCCGCTTGACCTTCCGCGAGCCGGATGACCTTAGCCGGAAACACTCGCCAGCGGCGACGAAGCCCAATGGCGATCCGTCAATAACCGCGGAAACAAGCCCCCAAGCATAGGTGCCGGAAATCGCTACTAGGAATCCACGAGTTCGCAACAGATAACAATTTAATCAGAAAACTTAAGCTTGCGTCCTAAAGGACGATTTTTGAAAATCACAACTTTTATACACGCCTAGGCGGAAAAATCCAGCTCTGCGGTTTTAGTCGGAAAACATACATGATCTAAAAATGAACAAGTAAAGGAGGTAAAAGACTCAAAGAGTGAACCAGAAGCTTTATTTCATTTGATCATGTATAACTATTACAGAGTATAATACTCGGAAAAATATGCTAAGTGTGGAAAGGACGTAGCTGTGAAATGTTCCAAGGTCGATCTGTCTCGTCGTATATATCACCCGGATCCTCTCGTTTGCGTTTCCGGTGCCAATTTGCAGGTCTGTCTTTTAACTCCCGGAAATCAACGAGGTAGTATGATCCATTGTGAAGCACTTTGCTAACGACAAAAGGTCCTTCCCATGGAGACTGTAGCTTATGGTCTTTCACCTGGCGAAGGCGGAGGACCAAGTCTCCGACCATAAACGAGCGATTCCAGACTCGACGACTATGATAGCGTCGGAGCTTCTGCTGGTATATGGTGGAACGTTGGTCAGCCAAATTCCGAGCTTCTTCGATCAGGTCCACAGATAGCTGTGTGGCCTTGTCAGCGGTTTCTTCATCGTAGGCAGAAACTCGCGGTGAATCATGGATGATGTCGGAGGGGGTGACGGCCTCGGATCCGTATACCAGGAAGAAGGGTGTAAATCCAGTTGACCTGTTAGGGGTAGTTCGTAAACTCCACAGGACAGGGTTTAACTCATCAGCCCAAGCTCCAGCTGCACGGCGCAGCGGTTCTTCAAGGCGTGGTTTAATTCCTGATAATATGAGGCCATTGGCCCTTTCAACCTATCCGTTGGACTGTGGATGAGCCACAGAGGCGATGTCCAGCCGTATCCCTACGGTGTCACAATAATCCCTTAATTCTCCCTGAGCGAAGTTAGTGCCATTATCTGTGATTATGTTGTGCGGGATGCCGAATCTCATCACGAGGCTGCAGACGAATTTTAGTGCTGTAGCACCGTCGGCCTTTCTCACTGGCTTAGCCTTGATCCACTTGCTGAATTTGTCAACAGCGACCAGGAGGTACTCAAAACCGCCAGGAGATGATTTTTTGAGTTTACCAACCATATCGAGCCCCCAGACCGCAAATGGCCAGGTGATAGGGATGGTCTTCAGCTCTTGGGCTGGAGCGTTTGGTTGAGTAGCATAGTACTGACAACCTCGGCAGGTCTTAACTAGCTTGTCAGCATCTTCTTTAGCTGTGAGCCAGTAGAATCCTAGCCGAAAGGCTTTGGCAACGAGTGACCTGGGGGAGGCATGATGCCCGCAGTCCCCTGCATGGATCTCTCTGAGGATCTCAATGCCGTCCTGATTTGAGACGCATCTAAGAAACACCCCTGTTGCGCTTCGCTTATAGAGCTGTCCATCGACAATTGTGTAGGATCTTGCTCGTCTGATGATCTGTCGTGCGAGGACCTCGTCCTCTGGCAACTTTTGTTCGATGAGGTAGTCCAGGAAAGGCTTTGTCCAAGCCGGAGTGATAACCATCACTTCTCTAGCCGAGAAACCGCCACTTCGGGTTTTCCGGGTTAGCGCCCTTCACCGAGGGTATCCGTAGATGCTCCAGGAAAATGCCGAGCGGAATTGGTTTCCCGCCGGATCCGAGCTTGGATAGCATATCTGCCGCTGCGTTGTCGTCTCTTCTGACGTATTTGACTTCGTATCCGAGGAAGCTCTTGGCGATCTCGTCAACTTCGTCTCTGTAGGCCGCCATGACGGAGTTTCTGGCGTTCCAGGTTCCGGCTACTTGCTGTGCCACCAAGTCGGAATCTCCGCAGCAAATGACGTGCTTGATCCCTATCTCCTTAGCGATGCGCAGTCCGTGTAGTAGAGCCTCGTATTCCGCCATATTGTTTGTAGCTTGGAAGTGGATCTGCAGAACGTACTGCAGTTCTTCTCCGGTAGGGGACTTCAGGGTGACTCCGGCTCCTGAGCCTTGGTGCTGCTTGGATCCGTCGAAGTGCATGACCAATGTCTCTGGTTCCGGCTCCAAGCTAATGCCTGGAGCTTCTGTCCAATCTGCGACAAAATCTGCTAAGACCTGGGATTTGATCGCAGTCCTGGCTTTGTAGTTGATGTCGAAGGCTGATAATTCGATGCCCCATTTTGCTGTGCGTCCTGTTGCGTCAGCGTTATTGAGAATTGTTGCCGGTGGAGCTTTGCTCACGACTGTTATTGGGTGCTCCTGGAAGTAGTGTCTCAGCTTCCTGCTACCTAGGAATACTCCATAGGCTAGCTTCTGAAAGTGAGGATATCTCTGTTTGGATTCCGTAAGCACTTCGCTAATGTAGTAGACTGGCCTTTGGACTCCATATTCGTGACCTTCTTCCTGTCGCTCCACAACGATAACGAGGCTGACGACTCTGTTGGTGGCTGCCAAGTAAAGGAGCATAGGCTCTGACTCTCCTGGAGCTGCTAGAATAGGTGGGGAGGTGAGTATTTCCTTCAACCCTTGAAGTGCTGCGTCTGCTGCCTCGTCCCAGACAAATTTGTCTGCTTTCTTCAATAGCTTGTACAGGGGTAGCGCCTTCTCGCCAAGACGGCTGACAAACCTGCTGATTGCTGCAGCACAACCAGTTAGTCGCTGCACGTCTTTGAGACAAGTTGGCCTTTTGATGCACAGGATTGCTTTGATTTTTTCCGGGTTCACCTCAATGCCTCTATTTGAGACAATGAAGCCAAGGAGTTTTCCAGCTGGAACGCCAAAGACGCACTTGAGCGGATTCAGCATCATCTTGTACCGACGGAGATTCTCAAAGGTTTCTGTGAGATCGCTGATCAAGTCGGATCCTTTCCTGGTCATGACCGCGATGTCGTCGACGTAGGCGTGTACATTCCGGCCAATTTGGTCCTTTAAGCACCGTTGCATCGTACGTTGGTAGGTGGCACCTGCGTTTTTCAAGCCAAAAGGCATAGTAAGATAGCAGTAAGTGCCAAATGGGGTGATGAAGGAGGTCGCCTTTTGGTCGGACTCCTTCATCCGGATCTGATGATACCCGGAATATGCGTCAAGAAAACACAGAAGTTCCGCCCCCGCCATCGAATCAATGACCTGGTCAATGCGCGGCAGGGGAAATGGATCCTTCGGGCAATGTTTGTTCAAGCCAGAGTAATCGATGCACATTCTTAGTATTTCAGTGTTCTTTTTGGGTACAAGGATGGGGTTTGCGACCCAATCTGTATGGATAATTTCTATTACAAATCCTGCCTCTAGTAACTTTGCTAGTTCCATCCCTATGGCGCGGCGCTTCTTATCTCCAAAGCGTCGCATAGCTTGCTTCACCGGTTTAGCCCCCGGTTTTATGTTGAGGTAGTGCTCGGCGAGTTCCCTAGGTACTCCGGACATGTCAGAAGGCTGCCATGCGAAGATATCCATGTTAGCGCGGAGGAACTCGACGAGCGCGTCTTCCTATTTGGGGTCCATGTTGGCTCCGATCGAGACCTGCTTAGATGCATCTCCCTTCTTGAGGTCGATGTTTTTGGTCTCTATCGCGGCCTTGAACGACTTTTTGTGCTCGGAGATTTGCCTCTTGGTGGTCTGCATCTCAGTCGGATCCACCGCGGCTCTGTAGCCTTTTAGCTCTTCTCCGGAAATCACAGACTCTGCGAAGGCGGCTTCGCCCAGCTCGCACTCGTGGGCTTTCTTGTAGTCTCCGGATATGGTGATCATACCATTGGGACCCGGAATCTTGAGCTTGTTGTAGATGTAGCACGCTCTTGCGTGGAACTTGTGGTAGGTGGGCCTGCCGAAGATGACGTGGTAGGAGCTCTTGAAGGGCACGACCTCAAACGTGATCATCTCTTCGCGGAAATTTTTAACATCGCCGAAGACCACGGGAAGTCTGATGCTGCCGAGGGAATTTGCCTTTTTACCCGGAACCACACCATGGAATTCAGTGGTGCTGTGCTTAAGCTGTTCCTTGGTAAGGTTCATCCGCTCCAGAGTCTCCAGGTACATGATGTTCAAGCTGGCTCCGCCATCCATGAGGCACTTGGAGAAGTCATAGCCGTCTATGCGGGGACTTACAACCAATGCATAGCACTCCTTCGGAACGACAGTAGGATGGTCCTTTCTATCGAACGTACACGGAATCTCCGACCACCTGACATACTGCGGCACAGCTGGGACTGTGGCGTTCAGGATCCGGAGAGCTGATTTGCTGTGACGGACTGTTGGGGTTCCGAGGAAGGTGTGGTATGCGCCCACACTCTTTTTGCCAAAGGGATTGGATTTAGCTGCGGTTCCTTCCTTGGGATCCGGCGAGCCTTCATCTTCGTCCATTGCCTCGGAGCTGTCTTCCTCCTTGTCCTTGTTCTTGCCCTTGCCTCCTTTGCCGCGTGGGCGGTGCTTCCGGGCTCGCTTGTAGCCTGCTTCCGGGTCGGATTTTAAATCGTTGACCCACTTGCAGTTGCGATTGGTGTGAGTGGACTTCCCTGTAGCTGGATCCAAATGGGCCAGGCAGGGCATGTCTCTGTACTCTTCATAGGTTTGGGGGGCGCGGGTTCCGGTAGCAGTGACCTCGTCACGCTGCTGGCCCCTGCCGGCTCCGCCTCCGCGGCCGCGTCCTCTTCCGCTTCCTTGACCTCCGCGCTGGAACGCCATGGCGACCATCTCGGATCCGCCACTCTTCTGGTCATCAGGGGAATTTTTCCGTTTGCTGCCGCTGTTGTTACCGTTGTCACGGTTCTTCTTCTGCTGGTGCAGAGGGATTGCTGTGGCTGCTAGATCTCCGCCAGCGTCGTCATCGGCGGCAGTATGATCACTGGCAATGGATATCATATCATCTAAAATCAGTTTATTTGCGTTAGCCAAGCACGTGAGCTTGTGCCGCAGCAGTCCTCCTCGCTGCAGTCCTCCTATAAAGGCGTGCATAGCCGTGGTGTGGTCGACGTTCTCACACTCGTTCCTGCATGCCAGCCATCGGGTGAGGAAGTTTCTTGATGTTTCTCCCTTCTTCTGGATACATGCCTGTAAGTCGCTTGTCGTGGCAGGCCTTTTGTAGGTGCCCCTGAAGTGCTTTTCGAAGGCGTTCTTCAGGTCGAACCAGCAAAAGATGGAGTTCTTCTCGAGGTCGCTGAGCCAGATCCGGGCTGGACCTACAAGGTACAACTGAAGCATGCGGCATGCGATATTAGGGGTTCCTCCGGCGAAGGTTACAGCATTGTAGCAATCCTCAATCCAGGTATCCGGCCTTTCAGTGCCATCATATGTCTTCAGGTTTCCGGGTAGCTTGAGGTTCATCCTTGGCATTGGTTCCTCTCGAATCATCCTGCCGAAGCACTTTGGGCCGATGTACTCAGATCTGTATTCGTTGAGACGCTCCCGTGCGTCGCGCGGGCCGTTGCGGGGAGACTTCGAGCGAGAGCGAGATTTCCGACCGCCGCCTCCGCCTCCACCTCCGCCTCCACCGCTAGGTGGTGGGGAGGGAGACCTGCGAGGGGGTCGGTTTGACTTTTTGCTTCCGCCTTCTGATTCTCCGCGCCCCTCGCGGTGTTGACTCCGGCTTCGGTGGCTGCCTTCCCTGTAGTGCTGGCTGCCGCCGTCGTTCCGGCTTCGTCGGGGCTCCGGCTCGCGGTCGTCGTTCCGGCTTCTCCTTGGCTCGGGGTCACGATCGTTGTTCCGGCTCCGACGAGGCTCCGGCGTGCGCTCCCTGCTCCTGTTCCTCTCAGGTGCCACGTTGTCGCGGATATTGATTCCACCTGGCCCATGGGGTCTGGTGTTTCCGGCTGGACTACGACGGCGAGGGGGCGGAGGACGCGGGTATCCCCTAGGTGGAGGTGATGGATTCTGGTACTTGTTTTTACCAGAGTACATTTCATCCTTTCCCTTGTTTGGATCTGACGGAGGTGTCTTTGATGGTACAGGGATTGGATTTGGATGCTCTCTGGTTTTCCTCCTGCGCTCCGAAGATCCGGTGCGCGATTCATCATCGATGTGGCGATTGTCGTAGGCGTCCTTCTGCGCAGTAGAGATGCAATGCTCTGGGTTGGATTCCAACCTGCGTGAAGTATCTGCCTTGCTTTGCTGCTTCATTGCTGAGGCAACTGGCGTTCGGACGTAGTCGATATCAATCTCTTCGTCCTTCTTCTTTAAGATTTCCGCAGCCTTCTTCATGTTATCCTTTGGAGTTGTGAGTGGCTGTTGCTCAGTGGGGGTCGCAAAGGTAATCTTGCGGGGAGGTATGGCTTCCCGCCTGATTTTGTCGGCCTCCTGCTGAAGCTCGGTGACCTTGTCTTTCCAGTGTTGCTGGAGCTCCTTAACTTTTACCATCTGTTCGTCGACCTCCAACTCTCGCTGGCGAAAATTTTCCACAAAGTGCGTGGCTTCTTTCCTTTCGTCCAGCATTGCCGCTGCGGTTCTGGCGAACTTCTGGGCTGTTGCCAGCATCTCTTGTCTTTTAGCTTCTAGAGCCTCTAGATCTGCGGCATCGTCAGGAGTTATTGGTTTGTTGAGAATATCCGAGTGTGCGATTGCCTCCATGCCTGCTTGCTCGATCATCTCTTCCGGAGATAGCACTTCCTTACGCGGACGCACCCGTGAAGACGGAGATCCAGCATGGGATGGCTGCGGGTTGGAATAGGTATTGTCGTCAGAATGTCCCTGGTCTAGCGCCGCCAAGGTTGCAAGAACCTGTTTAGGCTAGGCGGATTCAACTTCAGACTGTTCACCATACCCGAGTTCCGACACCTTGCGATCAAACTCTTCAGTGTTCATGGAGGGGGCATCCCCGGAGATTGGGCTCGGGTTACCAGAATTGACTCTTCGCCCGGAGCGTCGCTTTCTCCGACAGCCTCCTGCTGATCCGGAGCGATGCTATTTTCCGGTGCCTCGACCTGCTCGGGACCAGCTCCGACTTCTTGAGGGGCGGTTCCGGCGGTATGGGCCAAGAAGTGTACGAAGTGACACCTTTGCTTCTCTAACACTCGGGAGACCCGAGCGGATCCGCATTGGTCTTCCACCTTTGTTTCCTGCTCAGGGGCGGATTGGGTGGGCTTTGATTTTTCTAGATCTAAGGCGGAATCTTCCTTGGGAAGTTCCTGCGTCTCAGATCGGATCTTCGCAACTGCGTCCCGCTCAGCGGCGGTCGCGTCAGCGTTACTTACCAGAGCGTTTCCGTCGGAATCGACGGTTTCGCCGATGAAGATGTGTATGCCGCCGGCTGGGACGATGGAGAGCTTGACGGGGTTTGTCTTGGCCGGAATCCAGCACTCATCCGGAGGGACGATCGGAAGGTTTCCGGCGTAAAGGACGCGCCCCACAACGATGGTGTCGTCGTAGCTTCCCACGGCGGAACCCTCCCGGTTCCGGCCTCCAGACGCCGCAGGCCCCACGGTGGGCGCCAACTGTCGTTGCCTATTCGACGGTACCTCGGAGGAGGGATTCTCACGAGGGGGAGAAGAAGTAGGGGCCATAGGGCGGAGAGCACTCGGGACGGTGGTACGCGATTTACCCAGCTTCGGAACACCTGCTCGATGACAGGGCCGGCCTACTGCTGCTTGTCTGGTATTATCTGGGCGCTTTCACATTGTTACAATGAGTTATTCTCAACGTGCCTCTAGGGCTCCCAGGATCCGGCTTATAAAGGCGCACGGATCTAGGGTTTACATGGAGAGTCCTAGCCGGATTACAGGTCGCCTAACTACGGTACAATGTCTTGCCGTGTACGTCAAGGATCTGCCTTCCTCCCTACGTCGTACTGGATCTGGGTTCCATATGGGCCTCCATGGATCTGGGTTATTCCTGGGCCTCCATGGATCCGAGCTGCACATGGGCCTTCACGGATCCGACTTACTCCGATGGTCGGTTGGGATCCGGCTCCCCTATCCTGGGCTGGACTTCATCCTTTAGGATCAACAGCAACTGGGCCGCCCGACGGGCCACATGCCACGCCACCATCTATGGGCCACCCGGGCATGCCGGATCTAGGCACTGTCGATGGTACACCCATGAAGTATACCCACAACAGTGAGCCTTGGTCTAACCTTTAGAAGATCACCATCAACACTAGTAAGTGCTTTTTCAGATGCTGATTGGGCAGGTTGTGTTGACGATAGAAGATCTACAGGAGGTTTTGCTGTATTTTTTGGACCTAACTTGATTTCTTGGAGTGCTAGAAAGCAGGCAACTGTGTCCAGATCAAGTACAGAAGCTGAATATAAATCTCTTGCTAATGCTACTGCTGAAGTTATATGGATTGAGTCTCTTCTGAAAGAACTTGGAATTCCAAGGAAGCAGACGTCATGCTTATGGTGTGATAATATGGGTGCAACATATCTTTCTGCTAATCCTATATTTCATGCTAGAATGAAACATATTGAAATTGGTTTTCATTTTGTACGTGAAAGAGTAGCAAGAAAACAGCTAGAGATCAGATTTATTTCAACCAAGGATTAAGTGGCGGATGGATTTACTAAGGCATTACCAGCTCGACAGTTTGAAGAGTTTAAGCACAATCTCAACCTCAAGGATGGTTGAAATTGAGGAGGGGTGTTAAACACAATTGTTATGTACGTTGTGTATGTCACGTGTTAGGAGATATGGTAGTTAGTTGTTTCAGTCTTGATGTACACGGCATGATCTGAACTATAAAGATCATGCCGATCTTATCTATCTTCTCACGGTGTAATCCTTCCCTTGTACGCAACCTGCCGTTGGCAGCCTATATAAACATGATGGGAGTTCCAACCATCGTTCCCACAATACCTCTTGAGCGATCATACCCTTTAGCCTGTCATAAAGCGTATCTTGTGAGGCCATATGCCTAGGTGTTCGATTGTCTACCTTCATGTATAAAAGAACATGAAGTGAGATCCTTGGCAGCCATTGTTGTTCAAACTCTATTGCAGCTTTACACTTAGTCGATAGCTTCGAGTAGCAAATAAACCTGAACCTAACGGTGTCGTCTTGCACTGTAATGTTTCAGATTCAGTTAAGAGATAGTCGTTTTGGATAGGTTTAGTTAGCTATTTTGTAGCTCTGCTTGACCTACATGTGGGCTCGGTATATGCATGCCCGCCGTAGTTGTATGATCGTTGAGCGCATACACTGATCATGGGTGGCACGATCCAGTCACTAGTACATAACATGCCTTCACACACGATTGAAATGGTCTGACACACACGATTTACCGAACCGTCACTATGTAAGGGTATGCGATGGGCCTTAACTAGGCACATAATTAACGAAGCCGTGTGCGATAAGTCTCACTACCACATGGTTGGCAGGGCCGGCCCTGACCCATGGCAGCCATGGGTGGCTGCTTAGGGCCCAGGCTTTGGGGGTCCAAAATTGGGGCTTTTGTTTACTATGGACTGAAAAGAAAAAAGCTAAAACAAGATTATAAGCGAGCAGGGTCAGCTAGACAAGATGCAAGAAGTAGAAGTAGCTCATGTCCCGATCAGTTCAATCTTACTCCGATTGGCAGTCTTCCACGACCACGAGGCCACTACTTGGCTGCTTCCCTCAATCGATTCTTTTGAAAAACATAGACGTCGATTGAGTGTTCCGTCTGTTCGTCTCTAGTCTCGCCGATCGTCTTGCCTGACCGCTCGTATGTTCGTTTCACGTCTCGCCAATCGCCTAGCTCGACTGTCTTGCTGCCTCATCTTTTGTCTCTTGTCTCTATGTGATTATGTCTCTTAGATTACCTCGCCCCGCCCGACCTGCCGTCCTGTCCCTCCATGAGTTCATGATTAAATCTCTTGTCTAATTCTTCGTCTAAGTCATGACTTATTTGTTTAACTAGGATTCTAATTTCATGTAAATTTCTTCATAATTATAGGTGTTATAATGCCAAAACAATTATTTCGTGCTGCGAAAAAAAGAAAGCTAGATAATCAATTCATTGAAACGCAAAGAGGTGATTTGAATAAGTATTCTCCAATGATATTCGGTGCTGCGAAGAAACATTTTTGCGAAGCATTGAAGCGCAATTGTTAATGGAGTCTTTGGTTTTATTTGAGATAATTAAACTAGTAGAAAATACTTGTTATATTTCCCAACCATTTTATTATTATTTCTATCAAATATGCATATAAAGTAAAAGTAGGCGTATACATATAGTTATATATCTAATTATGCGTACACATATGTTAGTCCTAAGGGGTCTTTTTGTTGACTTCGCCCAAGGGCCCTGAAAAACATAGGACCGGCCCTGATGGTTGGGACACAGAATCATTTGCCATAAAGCCAGTCCCCGTTGTTTTTCTTGCCTGAATCATGTGTGTTACTTACGACATCGCAAACGATTATTTTCTACTTCTGATGTGCGTATATTCACAACAACACAAATGCTTATGTTTGTTTAATCGTGGCATACACACAATTTAGTTTAAGCTTGTGGAAAAGCCCATTTGGAGGAGAAGAGGTGCACTTTTGCCTAGGATTTGGACATTCATTAGGGTGTTGTTGCCATTATTTAAAAGCCCATCAACACACAGGTGTTTTCGTGCAAACTAATTTGTGCGCCACAAGAATCTTCTGCCTTGGTGAAAGCCCACAGCCAAGTACTAGAAGATCTAGTGAAACATTAACACTTTCCGGGTTGTCCTGTGTGCGAGCCCCAGCTTGCTCCCAAATGTGCTTACAAAGATGGATTAGGTGGATTTCGGCACTCTCAGTGCTTGTTGTACACTGGGCTGAAATACCTTGAAAAGCTTCCGCGCATAGCTGGAAAGGTAGAGGTCAACATTCTGAGGTCTCCCATTTCTCACATTGGTCCAGATCTTGCATGAAGAAGATAGATTTGGAGTATAAAAGATGATCTAAACCTAGTCTAATCTCAGCCGTACATGTATTCTGACAATGTGTACATGAACGCATGATCATTTTAGGTGGGCGCTGCAAGTGTTCTCAGTTGGACACTACTAGAACAATCTATCTATATATATACAACCAATAGAAGCACTAACAGTCGCTACATAAAGAGCTAATCCTTTAATAGCTGGTAGTTGCAACTAGCTAGCTAGCTAGCTAGACTTTCTACATGGTCGGCATCATAGATATACTACCTCCATCTCAAGGCTTAAGACCTATATATTTTTCAGAAAGTTAAACGAATTAAAGTTTGATCAAACTTTTAGAAGAATTTATGAACAAATATGATATTTTGTAGGTACCATATGAAAATACGGAGTATATTTCATTATCTATCTAATGACATTGATTTTGTACTTTTCATATTAACGATTTTTGATAAAAACTTAGTCAAACTTAAAATAGTTTGACTTTCTGAAAAAAATATAGGCCTTAAGCCTTGGGATGGAGGTAGTAGTGAATAGTGTAGTAGTGAAGTTCTGAACCAATACCCACTCCCGCACTCACTTTCATTCGTCATCTCTTTCAACTATACACCTTTGAATTTTGCAAAAAAATCATACACATTCGAATATATATCAGTGCTTTCAATGTCCTTTAAAAACCCAAAAAATCATTTTATCCGGTTAATTGTGTCAAAGAATCAGATACTAAGCAAAGACAACATGTTTCTTCATGGACAGAGCTTTGGTTCTCCGGTTTACCTTTCTATACAAACTTTTACATGTTTTATTCGGGTAATTGTGTCCAAGGAAATAATACTCCTTTGGATCCATGTTAAATCAGCGACAAAAGTTGCATTGGAGGGAGCACTATACTTCATAGAAGGATGAAAGTAAGAAAAAAGTTCTAATATAATGTCTACTAATCAATACCATGTTAGCCATCAAATAAACATATTTATATTCATGGTCGATCATGTTTACTTAAAAGACGTATTTCGAGAAACATGGGCAATTGCACTTCAATAATTATAAGCTAGACTTCATCAAAGACCAGTCTTTCATTTTGTTTATATTGGATAGAAGATCGTATATTTTCATCCTTGCGTACATTAATACAGACTTGGGTGCAGGCAAGGAAGAGGCACAAGACAGGAGATGAGGAATAGGGAGGTTATGAACTCACTTACTTGTGGGTGTTGTATGGCATACAGAGTTAGTATGCATGATTTATTTGTAAATATATTAATATTTTTTTAATAAAAGGAGTTTTATTACTTAAAAGGTTTAAGTATTTATGCACATAGCCACACAAATCCAAACCTATCAATAGACAAAAAATAAGAAGATGCAATAGGAGTAATCCTCTAAGAAACTGCTTGTGCATCTAAGGTGAGAGAGAACCAATCCGTAGATTACGCTGCCATTCATGTTGGTAGCCACCTCCATAAACAGGTTGGTTCTCCACACGCTGAAGAGAATATCATGAACAGAACAAACATGTGCACTAGTAGATAACCTGCATAAGAGAAGAGTTTTTATGATTAAAAATCTTGTCATTTCTATATAACCATAGCAACCATATAACAACAAGCCCTCACATCCTAATAAGTATTTTAAACCTATGACCCATACCATTTAACCAATTGCCAAATGTATTAGCAACACTAGGTAGCGTACATAAGGTATAACCTAAATGAAGGATTGGTCATGTAGATCTAACAAATTTGTGATGGGCAAGCAAGCAAGAGATGAGTACTTGCAAAATAGGAAGTGGGAGACACACGCTAGGCGCCTAGGCCACGTCTCCATTTCGGGCAAACACCTTACTTCATCGCTAACAAGGTTTGAGGGACTACAACACACACGAAAACATGCAATGAGTGTCTTCTTCGGAATGGTGAGGCGGCGGCTACTTCCTAAAGTTAGAATAAGGTTCTCCCCATCCTATCCTCGCTTCGATGGTGCATCTAGCATCGGTGGAGGACACAAGGAGTTGTGTGTATGGCGGATCTCTCGTGATCCAATCGTTTTTCATGTTGGATTGTGTGGTTTCAGGCCAATCTCTTCTGATCTACGGTTTTCATCATTAGCGATGGTTGCTGCTCTGGTGCGCTGGTTCTTTGGGGCCTTAGCATGACGAATTCCAGCCTTCGGCTCACGCTAGTGTATGTAGTCGTCGCTAGGTGGTCCAATGACCAATTTGTAGTATCTGTTAATTTTAGACATCTTTGTACTGTTGTTGATAATTATTAGTAGATCGGTGAAATTTTCGCAAAACAAAAAAACTTGTGGCGCATACATTCTGAAGTGTCACCTGCATCTTCGGATGATATTGGTGTAACATATATGGTGCAAACCTACATCTAGCCTTTGGGACGCACACGACAGTAGGCTACAGTAAAGAGATGGTGGTTCACTGTAATAAGGCACCACATATCTCTATTGGAATGTTGGATACAAGGAAAATATGGTTGACTGGGTTCTTAAACCCACATCAGCATTGCTAGCAGCTACTTAGTATAAAGCCTGGGGCTAGTGCTTCCTACGCAGCATATCCACAATAGATCTAGAGTATCCCACCTTCCCCATCTTCCACGAACCCTTAAGCTCTTCTCTCTAACCCTCTGATCCGATGAGCACATACTTTCACCACCATGTGTGACAAATTTTCCCTCTGATGGTACTGTATTGCACAATCGTGATCTCGGTTATCCGGTTAAACTATGCTGTCTGAGCTAGGTTCGGGGATCCACCTGCAGTGGGTTTACGATGTAGTGTGCTTTGCTTCGTAGGAATCGCTAGTATAAAGGAAACTACAAGTATCATGTGGTCTGTTTAGGGTGACTTCTTTTGGGCTTATGCTTATACATAAGCCGGCTTCTGAGTTTCGGGGAGGAGAAACTATGGTGGGTAGAAGCTCCTAGAAGCTAGTTCCTCCTATTCTTCCGGGCTTCTGAAATTATGGCTTATTTCTATGTTAAGTTGTAAAATGTCCATAAAGCCCCCAAAAAATTGATACATGCCCTAAATTAGTGACCATACACATGCTAGCTTTTAGTACAAAAATTAGCTAGGAATGAATAAAGAAATTATGAGAAGTAAAATGATAATAAAATCAGAAAATTGGTTCATGATAATACATACCAGAAAATTGGTTCATGTAACAAATGCTAGTAGAACATTAATTCTTATCTTGTGATACATATACAAGTCAGAAATAAAAGATATCATCACAGAACAATATATATCACAAAATTCAAATCACTAGAAGAACATCAATTCACAATCAGAGAACATTTGGAACAAATATACTACCGAAGTATATATCAATGAAAATACAAGTAAACATTGGAATGAGCTATTTGCTAGCGGAGGACGAGGCAGATCGTGGAGGACTAGGTCGACGGTCTGCTACTGGGGGCAGAGCGGAGAGGTCGTTGGCGGCCCTGGTCTACGAGTGGAGAGGTGGGCGCCATCCTTGCTGTAGGTGGAGATGCGGGACGAGAACTCAGGGATACGGGGCAAGAACAAACGGATGCGGGGGCGGCGGCGGTAAGGACGACGAGGTTAGCAGGGGGAGGACGGGATCGGCTTTCGGCCTGCGGGGGCGGAGCTGTAGAGGCGGGTGCCGTCCTTGCTACAGTGACAAGAGCGGCGGTGGCGGAACCCTAGCTTGGTGTCAAGAGCGCCATGGGGTGTTTGGGTTGGAGCAGTGTGAAGGAATGCGGGGCTGCCCCGGTCCCATCAAGCGGTAAGTTGATTTTTCCTTGTTTTCTTTTTCAATTGCTCAAACGCTATTCTCTGGAATGGCAGTTTTGCTGTAAATAGAAGCAACGAAAAGGGTACAGATGACTAGTTTCTCGCTACATACATGATGTGGGCCTCACGGTGGGAGGAAGCTCTCTAGAAACTAACCCCATCTTTTCAGCTGTTTGGAACCTATATAAGCTAGGGTAGAAGCTTAAAAGAAGTCATCCTTAGAATCGTCTAGAAGCCACGGGATGTATGATACTACCTTGTCTAGCTCTGGATCTGATTCGTACTAAATAGCAACCATTCTTGTTGGGTGAGTTGTCGTTGATGTTTAGTCAGTGCAGCCGATGCCACATGTACAATCTAGTTTCTGATGCAAGTGGATACGGTTCGTACAGAGTATCGACTGTTCTGCATTATCGTGTTATATCTACTAGGTTTAGTCGATGATGTGAGGTTTGCTGTCACTGGTACTAGAAATGCTCGGTTGATGTGTATATTTTGTCTATGGAATTTCTAAATTAGTAGGAAATCCCGGACGTTGGACAAACTTTGTGTGTGTAGCCATACTTAGAACTGAACCCTTTTTTTTTATCCCAGCAGGCGGATTCATTTATGCTCGTCTGGTACATGTAGGAGGGTCTACTTGTTCACTTGGTTGATTTCCTCATAATTATTCTTCAGAACAACAGTGACACGAGCTAGCACTCTTGCTAATTCTAGCAAGGCATGTGTGCAGTATTCGATATCTAGCATTGCTAGCATGCAGTTTGCAGCTATACAAAGTAGCATGTAAGAGCATCTCCAATTGGGAAACCCATATGGCATTCGGCGTTGTCGTTTTTTACTCCATATTGGTTGACTCACATCGAACCCCACTCCACCGTCCCACAGCCGAACCACGCCCGAGGCCCGACCTCCTTCGCCGCCGTCGGCCATGTTCTTCCTGCTCGCCGGCCGGTAGCCCCGCCTCCTTCTCGCGCGCCTACTGGGAGCGTCGCCCCTTGGCGTGTGCTGACCGGGAGCCTCGTCCTCTACCCCGCGCATCGGCCGGAGTGGCGCCTCCATCCTGCGAGCCCACCCTCCTTCCCGCTTCCTCGTCGGCTTGCCTCTGTCGACGCCAGTAGCGGCCCAGGGCGGTTTCCTACTGCTTTACCCTGCATCGACTGCCGCATTGTCGCCTCGCCGGTGCCCTGGTCCGCTGGTCCCCCGCCTAACTTTCCCAGTGGCAGGCGGAGCTTCTCCCGTGATGCCCGCCTCCCTGAAGCAGAACGTGGTGGTGGCACAGAGGGACAAGGAGAGTTCGACGCGGCGTCCATCCTTGGGCCGTGTGGGCGCCATTTGCAACATCTCTTTTCTCTTCCCTGCTAATTAGGGGCTGTTTGGATTGTGGTCGGTGCTTGCCCTACCAATATTTTGGCGTTGACTGGTTTCACGGGCTAGTATTTGGTTTGAAGCCTAACTACCTGAGCCACGCCAAAATTTTGGTCACCAATCCAGTTTCCACGCCCACGCGTGGGCAAAATCGGGGCGGGCAAATCCATCGCCAATTTTTTGGCGTGCCCCTATTTTGGCGTGGCAGCCATGGGCTCAAACCAAACAGACCCTAAGTTTTGAACCCATGTTGAATCCGGCGGCCATTCAAAGAAGACAGAGGAGATGGGGGAGAAGACACAGACGCCTCTCTGAATATTTACCACAGTGCCGTTTTCTGAATATTACGAGATATTTTTAGAGTTCATTCAGTCCGCAGGTATATACAAGCAAACAGAAAAGGCATCAATGTGAGAGACAATCGCCGGCGGTATCTTGCATCTGTGGCATTGGAGCTTCTTCTTGCCCTAGGCACGTATGGTCATCTTATACGAGTGGCAGTGTGTGAACCTTGTACTTTGTATTGGACTGCATCCGAAGAAATAAATGATCTGGTGAGCTAGGGTGTACTACTAGAATGCAAGCTCTCTTACATATGAAATACTCCTACTACTATGTTTGGTGGAGTAGGAGATAGACTGAATGTTGCTGCTGTTGTATGCTGATTGTCAATGTTTTTACTGAATTTTGCACCATTGAAATGGTAGTTAAAAATAATATTACAGAAAATCTATGTTTAGAAAAGTTTGAAGTTATCCAAGCTTGGCGTACTCCCGGTGGCCGCGGATCGTGAACGTATGGTGCTCATTCCAGCATCGCCTTACCCACTCTTTTTGTCCATCGTTGACATCCCAGACAAAGCCTTATCCTCGATGCACACCCGCTACTCGATGGCAGTAGAACCCGAGAGTAACGCCCGCCAGCAGCGCCGGAGACCCATGAGCATCCTGGATAATGCACACGGCGGAGAGCATCCATGGCGGCACCGGATTTTAGGGGGGGGAGTGGGATCTCTCCACACCGTTACCTTAGTTGATGTTTTCAACTAGGAGACGCCACCTCGACACGGATCCATCATGTTCATTGACTTCATAAATGAGGTTTGTTCGCCGTCTACGTAAGCAATTAACTATAATAGCATGCTCTTATATATAATTTCCAGCAAAAGGTTAATCAATCATCAAGTCAAATCATCTAATTAGATTCTTGGATATTTACTGGTGGGTATCTTACATCTCTTAAGATACATGTGTAGCGATGTTAAAAGGAAATTTTAAGGCAGACACCACTTGGCATCCTTTATACTTCTATTATCTTTTAAGCGAGCTTATAAAATGATCCACCATAATGTCTACTACATCTAGAGTTAAATCATATCGAATGGCAGATTAAAAGTTCAAACCACTTTGGCATTTTAGGACATCTCAACACAACACTCTTTTAAATAAAGTGCTCTCTGCTGGCTAAAATATGTATGCATATTCCAATATTAGATCAATAGGCCATGTATCATGGGAGGCCTCGGTTCTATTGCATAATGAAACCAGTATGGTTTGGAACAAAAAAATCTTGCCACAATCTAAGAAAAATGGCAAATAAGACTAGGATAAAAGCTATAGGCTCCGTCTCATCCCTATCGTTTTTTCTAGATCTTAAACATGATCTGGAGCACCCGGAAAAATTGAAGAACGCTCTTCATCAATATTTTGAGCGGTTAGGGCGGGTTTGTAAGAAGAAAAACCTTCTGTGGATCATTCCACACGTCCATAACTTCTAGAGGAAAGCTAATTTCTTGCTGGCTGGGACATGCCATTAAAAGATATGAAACAGGCAAACGATTCTTACAATGACTATTGTAAAGCTTTTAATTTAATTTAATTATTACGTTCCGATGAATATGGCATATAAATTTAGTCACAAGTTAAATCCATCCAAGACCTTAAGAGAGCGGGCGGTAAGGCGGGGATGAGGAGATTGTCAGATTAGGAGCCATGTGGAGCATGGGAGAACAGGGGTGAAGCTAGATCGTAGGACAAGAAGGTGGGAATCGGGAAAAGTGGTCGAGGGGAAGAGAAGGGTGACTCGGCTTCGAGTATTTTTTCTGGAATTCTTTTCCTTTTTTAAGCAAATGCCTTCGCAATCTTGTGTGTGTGTCACAAGTGTGCAAATAAAAACATTATGTGTACTTGAAGATCACCCAGCTTGCGCACCTAAAACAGAACCTGTCATGTACCCCTGTTAAGCAGAAAAACAATTTTCCCACCAGATTTGCATGCTTTGGGTAATACTTGTCAAATTTAATGCTTCTATTTTAATGATTTTCTATCTGGAGTTATTTACATGAGTATCATTCTAGCATTGTCATTTTATATTTTCAGGTAAGTTAAGCCCACTAGCTTGTAACTATTTGATGTTTGATAATCCCAGGCGTTAAATATCTGCACTAAGCCCCACTAATCAAAGTTTATGCTGGTGCCTTTATTTTTAATTATGGTATTTTGATGTGTGCCTAATTAGGTATACTTGATAATCAACCAATATCATGTAAAGGCATGCAAAACCAAAATCGTTTACTTTAACTTTTCCCAATATGGTAACAACTTTCAAATATTCCCGACGCTCCAAAAGAACCCACCGGCATAGGTGGCGATGCAATGTTGGTGGTGACAGAATACTCATCCTAAAACCACCTACATATTATTTCAGCTCGATCGATGAAAATCATTTTCTTTTAGTCAGTATCTCTTCAGTGAAATTATGGAACGAAGTAAGTAGATTAGATAGATTTAGATCGAAATTTTATCTCCCGTAGGGATCATGTAGAAAGAAGAGAGAGTTTTACGCAATCAAATGATGTTGTATGAGGATAACTTAAGTGTGCTAAGGAGAATATAATTTCTTTTTTTAGACCATATAAAATATAGTCTCTTTGTCCTCACCTTTTATACATATTACAATGAATTAAACATTAAATATTTTGGACATGCTATGCGGTTATTATTTCATATGCAAAATATTTATATGCATTGTATTGTATGTTTACAAGTATATGTGCGACACCACGCATAAGAGTAAGAGCCGTGGCAACACACGTGTATTCAACTAGGCATAAAGTAGGGATCCATGTAATATTTGGAACACTACACATAAAGTAGGGAGCCGTGGCGAAGCACGGGCATTCCACTAGTGTATATAATCGAAAGTTTAAATATTATTTTATTGAAGATGCGATTGCCATGTAGTACATATCTTCGTAGTAGTGGTAGTTGTCCCCACCATCGTCGCAGTCGCTCGGTTTGGACGGCTAGAGGCTGTTCGGCAGTGGTTGTGGAAGCTGCAGCTCTTGTTGGCGCACATTGCGGTGATCGATGGCTGCAATAGCTATAGCCGTGGCCAAGATCACCACGGCGCGCACGGTAGGTCTTCTCCTCCTTCGCCAACCAGGATCAGGCGTAGTCCACCGGCAGCGGCCGATGTAATTCCATGGAGGCGCGTATGGCAGCACGTTGGCACGGATACTCCGCCGGGTCGTCAGGGCGCGTGTAATTCTGCATGGCCATGGCATACTCTGGAGGCACCTACCACTCCGGCGGCGGTTCTTCGCGCCCCGGTGGAACCATACGAAGTTGGCCGCGCTGGGCGAGGGTTTTTGGATGTCGATGCCATCGAGCCTGCTGCCACCATTCTTCTGATGGAAGTGGGGGTATCCCAGACGGGGGCAATCGCCCGCCATGATGTGGTCCATCAGGCTCTCGAGAGTCCGGCCACCCTACCATAGCCGTTGGCCGGCCTCGTTGTTGTTCACCGTCGTACTTGGCGAGCTCGCTCTCCCGCCAATTGGCGAAGAAGGCGTCCCAAGTAACATTGTTGTTGGGATCCTAGTGGGGATCCATCCGCTGCTCGGGCGTGAGCTCGATGTAGTAGTAGTGGGTGATGGCGCACGGAGAGCCGCACCTTGCGGGCCGGGGGAGACCGGCAGGCCTTTGGCCCTCAACCTTCATCCTGGGGGAACCAGTAGCCCGATGGACAGGGGTAGTTCCACTCATTTTAACCTCTCTTAAATCTAGAGTGTCTATGACAACAATAAATAAGAAAGATCAATGATTGTCGAATCTACTTTTGTTTTCTCGTGCGGAAATCTTAGCAAATTAAAATCCCCACCTATAAGAATGTGAGAATATGGTGCGGATTGTTTGTGCCAAGTTAACCAATTCACGAAGGAATGCATCTTTTTATTATTCATGGGCTGCTCCATACAATGCGACAAGAGTCCATGTGAAATTATCAGATTTGTTTCAGATATGAAGTATGGTATGATAAACTTCACCCGAACTAGCTAACACATCCGTAGTGTCCATTCCGATGCCAAGTAGTAAGACCCTCCCCCCCCCCCCCCCCCAGATCTACCATGTGGTGGACGTACGTGAAAACCAAGTAAAGTCGACACCACCCAATAGGCGGTTCAGAAGACTCACAAAAAAAATTCCGTGTACGAGATTCTGAAATAGCCACAAAATCCAATTTATGTTTCCATACACAATCACCAATGTGCCAATGTTTAGCTAAGTCGCAAAAAAACCTCTGCTATCGTAAACATGCCAAATAACCAATTCTCTCATTCTAATGTATGTGCCCAATGTGAAGGTCATTCTCCTTAAGCAGTTACTCCCTCCGTCCCATTAAACTTGTATGAGATTTGTCAGAATTTGGATGTATGTAGATGCTATTTAGTGTCTAAGATAAATCCGAATTTACACAAATCTCAGACAACTTTTATATGACGGAGGGAGTATATGTCCACCCAAACTAGCCATACATCCATACTATCCATTCTGACGCCAAGTAGTAAGCCCGTTTGCGACACCATGGAAAGTATGTGTATTCAAATCTCCTTCCAAAATAAATTAGGCTTTTGAACGTGTGTGCCATTTAAGTTTCTCTTCTCGCAGAACATGAGAAATGTGCGAGTTAGAAAGACTTTTTAGGTCAATCTCTTGCATAGACAATGGCCATACTTTAGCAATGGCCTCTAATCATCAATAATGAATGATAAGCACAACTTTTCCTTTTTAGCTATCCTGCCATGTGCCTTGTCCATCCTTCAAGATATTTACGCATTAGGCACATTTTATTATTCCACCTTTAGATAGGATTATGGTCGGCTTAACCGTTTCAAGTTCATGCCCAAAAATCCCTCACGGTGCAACCATCCAAGTTCAAGCTTGAATTGGTGCTTACAATGTGGTCTGGGTGTTCCCGTGGTTAGAATATGAGCATGATCCAACAACACCTCCATTCACGCTAAGGCCTGTGACCAATGGAAATTTAGATTCTCAACCTATGTCCACTACAATTTCTCAAATGTCAGCTCTGGTAGGCTATTTGTCCTAGTAAATTGACTTCAAATCATTAAAATCTCTCTTAAATTTAGACTATAAATTAAAAAGGTCAATGGTTGCCAAATCTACCTTTTCTCTTCTCATGCGGAAATCTTAGCAAATTAAAATCCCCAGCTATAAGAATATAGTGTGGATTGATTTTCGCCAAGTTAACCAATTCAGGAAGGAGTGCAGGTTTATATTCTTCCTGAACTACTCCGTGCATGTGGACAAGATTTCATGTGAAATTGTCAGCTTTGTTGCGGATATGAAGTTTCATACCCCCTTCGTCCCATTAATTTGTCTGAGATTCGTCAGAATTTAGATGTATGTAGATGCTATTTTGCGTCTAGATATATCTGAATTTTGCCAAATCTCAGACAACTTTTATGTGAGGGTGGGAGTATGATAATCTCCACCCGAGCTAGCCAATACTGTCCATTCATTGAAAAAATATTGGGTAAATAACTAATTCTCCCATTCTAATGTGTGAGCCCCACACCAACCTCATTCTCGCATAAGGTTAAACTCAGTAATTGGTTTACCATTCAGAACGTGTTAACGGAGTAATCGCGTGGTACACGTGATAATCTACTCTTAAACAAACAAACAAAAAATGTTAACGGAGCACATGGAGCGTGTGTTGCGTGGCAGTTATGGAAGCGAACGAGAGGGGGTTGGTTTTAAAGCAGCACGTCAACGTTTGGCGTTAGTACTTAAAGTGTGAGGCGGCACCATGGGCATATAAGCAAGCGCTTGGGCCTTGTCGTGAGACTGTGAGAGCCACTGCCTTCCCCGCCCCGCGGCCGATCCCCGCCTTCCCAGTTCAACCTCCCTATCGCCACCAGTCCTACTCGATCCATTCCCGTTCCACAGACCACAGCTCGAATCCCCTAAGATTAGATGATGGGCACGCATCTTCACAATGTGCGATTGTTTTCCACTCCGATGCTACTGCATTACGCCCTTATGACCTGGTTGATCCGGTTAGAATGTGTTACCCAAGCTCGTTTCGGCGGCTTCGACCGCACTGGACGCGGATTTGGGGGTGGGAGGTCTCAGGCAATGTAGCGTCCTTTGCTTAGAGGGAATCATTAGATGTTTGCAAAAAGCTAGTACGCAGTCATTTTGCTACGGAATAGCCGCCTCTATCTGTCCGGAGTTCTTTCGTTGATGTTTAGTCGATTTGGCCGCTGAGCTTTGGGATTGATATTTATAGCATGCCTTGATGATTATTGCAAGTATGGTATCTCAACGATAGGTCTACACCTTGCGTGATTATACATGCCAATCTGAGACTAATATCTGGCCAAACACATTTTTTTATAATGTGTAAACCGAACTGTGTTCATTTTTTATGTGATGTGTGTTCCACACATTGCAAGGATTGCTTTTGTTTTGGTTGGTTTGCTGTGATGAATCACAAGGACGGTATCTCCTCGAAATAGGCTTTCGCCCCGCTATATTAATATAGCAACATCCTCGAAATAGGCTTTCGCCCCGCTATATGAGAAAGGTCTATTTCCTTGATTATGCATGCTAATCTGATCATACATTCTGACATTACAAGAATGGCTCGCTAGGCCGACGACCGGAAACTCTCAACGTAGCCATATTGGGCCGTCGGCGTAGGCTACTCCGAGGGCAGCCCTCGGCATAGCTCCTCGGGAAAGATCCACCTCGGTAGAGCTACTTGTGTCAACGGCGTAGACCTGGCCCTCGGTGTAGCTGTGATACGGCCGAGGGTCATCCTAATCTGATCATACAATCTGAGCAAACATGAACATCTTAATCTGACAGCAATCTACATGTTGTTTGCGCTTTTTGATTACAAGTCTTTTACTTCTTTGGGCCGCATCATTCACTTGGTTCATGGGTTAATAAAGGTACCCCTATCTGCTGGTTATTTGCTTTGACGAATCACAAGGACAGTTTCCAAGTAAGGTTCACCCCTCCTTGATTACACATCATAAACTGATCATATATTTTGAACAAACACATGATTAAAATGAATTCACTAATTTTTTGGTTCTTTTAGAGCAGACTTCTGTCTTTCTTTTTTGTCATGTTACCTAACTTAAAATAGTGAGCACAAGTACCTGCTTGCTGTGATGAATCATAAGGACGGTATCTGAGAAAGGTTGCTCTTCCTCCTTCATTGATTACACATCCTTAACTGGTCATATACTCTGAGTAAACACATGCTTTTTTCTGAAATGAAAATCAAATCACATGCTCTTCATGCTTTAGAGTAGGCTGCCATCTTTTTCTATCATGTTATCTTTCTTGAAATTATACATCTCGAGTAAGGTAGCTTGAAATTAAGAGCAACCACCTTGGTTACTCTGATGAATTAACAAGGACAGTATCCGAGTAAGGTAGCTCTTGAAAAGGCGCTCCCTCATTGATTATACATCCTCAATTATCATATTTTCTGAGCAAATAAGTACAATTTGGAACGAACAGCTTCTGGGGTTCTTGGCATGCTCCTGCCTATTTATAAAACTATTGAATAATGATAAACTCGTTGCCTTCACTAGGTTGTTTTTCTCTGGGGCAATCGATTTGTCAGGTCGAATGATGATCACAAGTGCATAGTTTAGATGATCAAACTGTGATTACTTGAACAAAATAGTCTTTCGCTCCTATCTGACCGCCATCACACCAAATCTTCTCTGGAGAATCAAACAATTTTGTCATCCCTTTGATTTGTTTTTCAGTACACACTATCACTTCGTGAAGCATTATTATTTTCTAAGTCAACAAATAGTTCCTTCATAGATTTTCAGGATTTTACTTTTCAGTGCTCGTTTGCTATTGTTACACATCCTAAACTGATCTGCTATTCAGAGCAAGTAGGCGTAAACAATTGAATCTGCTAATATAATTTAATAGTGTATATGTTTATGCTCTCCAACTTAACAGAAGAAGTAGACGTTATTGTGTTCTCTGGGTTCCATTCCAATACTGTTAACTTGTTCAAGAACGAGTAACCAGTCCTGGTCTTCCGTACTTATTTGCTGCTTGTTTGCTGTGACAGAAATCATAAAGACGCGCGGTATCTGAGGAAGCTGGCTCTTGAAAGCTCTTTCGTTGATTATACATCCAAAAGTGATCAAAATATTCTGAGAAAACCGTAAAACACATCTTTTTGTTTCATAATCTCTGACTCAAAGAACCTTACATATCAGTGCAAATTAATTTCCATGGAGATTTGTTTTCTGCTGATTCAGTTAATATTGTCAGACTTGTTTTCATTTCTTTCCTGCCAGTTTGCTGACATTAACCAAAAGGACGGTATCTGAAAATTTGTTCCTTGAAAAGTAGGCCTTCCTTGATTATACACACAAAACTGATCAAATATTCTTAGGAAATGTGTGAAAAATACTGCTATCATGATTTCACATTTTCATGTTATCCAACTTCAAAGAACAATAGGCCTCATAGCATTCACCAGCTCATTATAATGCTGTTAAACTTACTCAACACTTGTCTCTTTGAGAGTTTTTATTTTGTTCAGCTTGTTTGTGATGAACAAGTCATCTGTATCTGAGAAAGACGGCCCTTGAATAAGTGCTTCTTCCTTGATTGTGCATCCAAAACTGATCTAATATTCTGAGAAAGACGGAGATGGAAGGCATTGTTATGCAGTGAATAGCTTGGATGAGTCCTAGGTATATGTGACATGTAGGGCTACAGGCTACAACCCTTTCTCCTGACCCTACAACTCGTACGAAAGAAGTCCACATAACCCCCCTAAGTATTGTGTTTGGGACACTAACCCCCTCTAACTATTAAATAGGACAAATCACCCCCCTAACTATGGAATACCGGGCAACTTACCCCCTCCAACCCCTCAAAACCGGATTTAGCTGTTTTGAGAGCTGTTTGGTCCACGTGGACGGTGGTTTTAAGAGTATAGCTACACCAAAATCTCCTCTCGCGCTCCGAGTCGCCGCTCTGCCCGTCCTGCGTCGCCACTCTGCCCGCCGTTGCGCCGCCGCTCTGCCCGTTCCGCGTCGCTGCTGCGCCGTGTTCCAATCGATCTTGCCGAGCTCAGAGAGGTTGCATCCACCGCGGCCGTCCCCGATTCAGTGAGATTGGAGCTCCTCCCCGATTCGTTCCCGATTGAAGAGGAATCAGAGAGGGTGGAGATCCTCCCGACTCGAGCAGATGCGCGTCCGCCGTCGCTCTGACCTCGATTGATCAGATCAGCAGAGAGGGTGGAGCTTCGAGCGATCGCTGCTCCGTGGTGTTGTCCAGTAGGCTTCAGCGATTGGAGGAAGCTTGTACTGAAGCTTCAACGATCGATGCAAGGTTCCAGATTGACAAACAAAGCACATCGCTTCGAGCTCTCATTTGCTGAAACAAAAATGGACGTAGTAGCCCAGCTAACTGATTTCCCTAACTGATTCAGTACTGCATCATCTCTATTAGACGTAGTAGCCCAGCTAACACTCACACGGCAGCCTACATGTACTGAAGAAATATCAAAACAAAAACCCAGCCTTTTCTGTCCATCCGTCCTCGAGTCCATCCTCCACACAAAGAGGGAAATGGGTAGCTCCTTCGGGTGAAAAATTGAACAAACCTGCACTGATTCGAGAACCGACCTCGAGTCTTCAATTAGAGCTGCCGATCATCGGACTGGACCTCGCCTGCGTTGCCGGGAGAGAGGAGCAGCGCGGTGGAGAGAGGAGCGGAGCAGAGCGGCGCTGTGCGGGACATAGGAGCGGATCAGAACTCACCCAGACCATGCCTAACCGCCGATCATCGGATTTGACGTCTGCGCCAATGGAGAGAGAAGCGAAGCGCGGCAGAGAGAGGAGCAGCCCGGACTGCAGAGCACACGGGTCGGGGGAGAGGACCAGAACAAACTGTTCTAGTATTTGGTTCGACTGGACCATGTGTGACCGGATCAAACAACTGTCAAAACAGCCAATCTCATCCCAAAACAGCCTAATCCGGATTGAGGGGGTGAGTTGCCCGGTATTCCATAGTTAGGGGGGTGATTTGTCCCATTTAATAGTTAGGGATGGTTAGTGTCCCAAACACAATACTTAGGGGGGTTATGTGGACTTCTTTCCAACTCGTACCTTGAAAGTCATCCAAGTTATGGAACTTTCATGGTCAGCGCGTGAAGGCATTTCCACAGAGACGTAAGACAGGAGGTTATTCCTCTAGGGTGGTTTTACTTGGCTAAAGGATTGTTAATGATGAAGTATACTGTTACGATGCTTCTTCAAATTTCTGGAGCAGAGCAGCCCGCATGCCTACTACTTGGTGTTCCTACTTGCATAATTCAGCTGCTACATTTTTCTGTATTCTCTGTTGCATATGTCGTGTAGCATTCTTGTGGCTATGGATGGACCACTCACATGCACAATACTTCTTTGATTTCAGGTGTTATTTTGTTTCCGCAGCTCTGAACGACATGCTTTATGTAACCGGTGTCCTTGTATCGAGTTTCGACACACAAGTTGCCTAATTCCGGTGCTCACCCCCGGAGGCGACCTAGTTAAATTCGTAGCCTTGGATGCATGGTGAGGTCGTAACCATGCACAAGGCTGCCTGGAACAGAATGTACTTTGCTGGCATATACAACCCCGTCGACCAGACCTGGAGGGGCACCGCGATCGAGATCGGCCTGTGCTGAGCACGGTGAGTGGACGGGTTCCTGGTTTCCTCGTCAAATGGGCCTGCTGATGGAAATGAAACAATGTTATAACTCAGCATAGTAGAACCGTGATAAAAGAACTGCTTCAGATGGGTGGTAGAACTACTTGAGAGCCATTTTGTCATTTCTTCTGTTGACATGGTTCCAGGTGTTGCATTTACCTGGAAGTCATTCCTTGTTGGTTCTTGCTAACAAACAGCCATCTGTACAATCTCAGAATTTGACCACATCAGTTTAACCAGTTTTTGACAATCAGATAACATATGTAATATGTTGTGCAGACCCCAAATTATCCATTCTTCCTTTGTCTTTGAAAGCTTGAGAGTGGTTTTTTGGCGCAGGTGCGCGCTGCGCACGCCTATCTAAACCATCCACACTTTGCGTGGTCTCTTGGGATGTGAGTTGTCCTGGAGCGCGTCACCAGACCGGCCGATTGATCAACTCTGCAAACTAAGCGGCAGCCTGATAAGCCGCATAGGCCACTGCTCATCTGCTGTGAATTTTGTCTGCATGTGTACTGCTCATGCTGTGAATTTTTTTACCAGACTGATTTTTTTACTATTTCGATCCTTGACGTGGCAGCCAGGCATCCACATGGACTCCCTCCTTTACACCTTTCGTATGGCTGGAATCAAAAGCTTCAGAGGCGAACACTGTGATGGAGACACGGAGGGATAGGAGATGCCGGTATAAGACAAAGGAAGAGGCAAGTCAACCCCCATACTGCAGGACCTGAGCCTAGAGATAGTTAGCAGACGCTGCAGTACTAATTTCGTGCATGCTGCTAAAACATCTGCGCACGTGAGATCCAGGTCTCCTATCTCTAGAAGAAATGGACGCCAACGATACGCGTGCGCCTTGTGCAGGTGCTCGGCCGCACTTTTCCCGTCTTTGAAAACATTCTGGCGAGCGTTTGTCTGTTTGTCCGAGTTGCCCTTGCAAATGTTTTTTGATTGAGCTACAGGCAAGGCACCACTGTTTCTGGTTGTATGACCCCTTGTGTGTGCCAAGCGCATAGAGTTCAATTATTTTCTAGGGTCTTGCAAACTCATTCCAATGGTTTAGTTCTTTCATCGGTTCAGAGTTTGGCAGGCACACACAATGCAAACAACTTCAAATTCCGGTGGCAGCGCATCTCATATTTGGATGTCGGTGTTCTATTCGCAATTGGTCCATTATGACAAACTGGTCCTGATTTGGATCCAAATTGCATAACGAGAAAGAAGAACTGGAACTTAGGATGAGGGAAAGCAAGCAAGAGATGGGTACTCGCAGAATGGAAAGTGGGAGAGACACACGCTAGGCCACGTCTCCATTTCAGTGAAACAGCATACTTCCTCGATAACACGCTTTGAAGGACTACATAGCGCACGAAAATAGGCCACGAGCGGCCTACGCAGGAAACGAGCCCACAGCCTACTCATCTCTTGCTCTCAACTTGTGGCGCACACATTCTAAATTGTCGCCCGCATCTTCAGATGATACTGGTGTGACATATATGGTGCAACTGCAATCCAACACCTAGCCTCTAGGACGCACACGCCAGTACGCCAGAGTGAAGAGCTGGTGGTTCACTTTACTAAGGCACCACATATCCTAGACATGACAGCAAAAGGAGATCTCTCTTGGCATATTTATTCCGAGCAAAGTATGGCTGGTTGGGTTCTTAAAGCCACATCAACATTAGTATAAAGTTCGGCACTAGTGCTTCCTCCGCGGTGCATCCACGCTAGATATAGAGTGTCCCACCTCCCCCATCTTCCACGAACCCTTAAGCTCTTCCCGTTCCCCAGATCCGATGGGCACAGACCTTTACCATTTGCAACAAATTTCTCCTCTGATGGTACTGCATTGCTTGCTCGTTATCTCGGTTATCCGAGCTAGGTTCGGGGACCGTAGTGGACATTGGTTTACATAGGAATGGGAGGTCTCAGGCCATGTAGCGTGCTTTGCTTAGTAGGAATAGTTAGTCCGATTGGACTTGAATGCAGCATACCGTATGTTTATAGATGTACATCACTAAGGGGGTGTTTGCCACGCAATGTAGGTCGACTTCAAGGGTCGACTCGCCAACTTTGAAAGAGAAAATCTAGTCGCGCTAAAATACATAGACGTGGTCGATTCTTGAGTGGTAGAGCACAAAACCTTTATTGCGAAGACGTACAATGAACGAGGTCAACGGAGGACGGAGGAAGATATAATAAAAGAGCACAACTCATGTTTCACGTGTTGTTTAAAGTACAAGCTTATGTCGTACCTTTTAGATGAGGATTTTTCTCCGAAAGAAAAACTTATACTCACCTTGTCACAGGGTGCCGGACACAAACTGATGATCTATCAGGCGTACGATATCAACGGCCACACATTCTACATCAAGGAAAATGATATAAAGAGCGATTATCAGAACTTCATAGTAACGATGGAATCCTACACCGGTGACGTCAAGAACAGATACTACAGAAGGATCGAGAAGATTTGGAAGTTGACATACGCCGAAGAGAAGGTGCCGATGTTCCGTGTCAGGTAGGCCAAGAGCGTCGTCGTACAAGAAGACTGCTATTTCATCATCATGGTTATACCTGAAGACAAATCCAACACCGCTGATGCAAACGTCATCGCGAAAAACTAACCATGGGTACTGGCTTGCCAAGTGGACCAATGCTTCTTCATTACCGACCCGCCAAAGCCCAGTCGTGTTGCCATCAGTAGAGGAAATAGGAGCATCATCGGAATGGATGGAGCCGCCAACAAGCAAGACGTCGACCAGTACGACGACCCGGAGATGGGAGATGACGATGATGATGAAGCACCATACACCACGAGAAGTAGGACCACCGTACCTAATAAAGGTCGTCTGTTCAAGAGAAGTAGTCAAGGACTCAAGTGATTCTGGGACTAAAACATTTAACCGCGAGAAAGAAGGGCAAAATAATTATGAAAAGATAGCCAAAGTTCGAATCACGACATATTATTATGTATCATTTTTGTATGATTAGATAGCATATTGTTAATCTACATATTATTTTAAATATATTATGAAATTTATAATTGTTTGTGCCTTTTCATTTTATTGTATTCTGATATTTATTACATTTTAAAATAAATTTTAAATATTTTTGTTATAATTTTGGAGTATTCTGACATGTATTACATGTTCAAATATTATTTTAAATATAGTATGTAACTATAATTATTTCTACCTTTAAATTTTATAGTATTTTGATATTTATTACATGTTTAAAATAAATTGTAAATAAAATATTTTTTTATTTTAGAGTATCCTGATATTTATTACATGTTTAAAATAAATTTTAAATAAAAAAGGTGGGGCAACCAGGATTCGAACCTAGCCTAAAGTTTAATTTTTTCATTTTGGAGTATTCTGATATTTATTACATGTTTAAATATTATTTTAATTATAGTATGTAATTATAATTATTTGTGCTTGTTCATTTTACAGTATTATGATATTTATACATGTTTAAAATAATTTTTAAATACAAAATATTTTTTCATTTTGGTGTATTCTGATATAAAATAAAGTTTAAATGAAAAAACGAGGGCAGCTAGGATTGGAACCTAGCATGTCTAGTTTTGGGAAGATCCGGAAGGCAGCCACTAGGCCAACCTTCCACGCCCCAATCTTTTAACGTGAAAACAAATCTAGGTATGGCACATCTCAGTAGGTGCGCCATTACTACCCACAGCTGTGGCGCGCCCCTATAAGGTGCGCCATTGCTAATGGCCGCACTTGACTAGTCATTGCCGCTCGGATCGAATCAGCCCTGCCCCCAAATGAAACCAGCCCCGCCCTGCCGTCTCTTTGTCCCGCCAGTCGTCGCGCGCCATCCCCACCCTTTGGGACGCACACCCAGTACGCCAGGTTCACTGTAATAAGGCACCACGAATCCTAGACACAACACCAAACCAGGATCTCTCTTACCATGTTAGTTGCGAGGGAAATATGGTAGATTGGCTTCTTAAAGCCACATCAACATTGCCAGCAGCTACTTAGCATAAAGCATGGGGTCAGTGCTTCCTCCGCAGCACATCAACGGCAGATTTAGTGTCACACCTCCCCCATCTTCCGCGAACCCTTAAGCTCTCCCCGCTCCCCAGATTCGATGGGAACACACCTTCACCATTTGCAACAAATTTCCCCTCCGATGGTACTATATTGCGCGCTTGTGATATCGGTTATCTGATTAGAATGTGCAGCCCGAGCTAGGTTCCGGGATCCGCCCGCAGTGGACATTGGTTTACATAGGAATAGGAGGTTTTGGGCGATGTAGTGTGTTTTGCTTAGTAGGAATCGTTAATCCCATCTAACATGAATGTAGCATACTGTTTGTTTAGAGTCGTATGTCGTAGAGGTCGTGTACGGTGCTACCTTGTCAGGCTGGATGCGTTTCTTACTGAATAGCGACGTTTCCTCAAGCTGCAACGCCGATGTTTAGTCCATGTAGCCGCTGGGCATGTACCTTTGTATTTGATGCAAGTAGATGTGGAGTATCCATCTTTTGCTGTAGCTACTCTGTTTAGTCGATGGTCGGAGGTTTGGTTGATTTTATAAAATCAACTTTTACTGTAATTTTTCTCTGTCAACTTCTAAATTAGTACGAAAGCCCTGGTGTTGGACAGACTCTGTGTTTGTTAACTCTTATTGCACGATTGCTGTAACCAGACTTTGTTATTTAGAACTGAAGTCATTTTTTCCCCAGTATGCTGATCATTATTGTTCGTTAGTTCGTTTGGTACATGTACGAGAACCTACTTGTTCACTCGGTTTATTCTCTGATAATATTTTTTGGAATAATAGTGACACTGGCTTTGCATCCTTGCTAATTCGGTAACACATGTGTGTTCGTAGGAAGTGAGCCTAGCTCAACTGGTTGGGGAGTGGATGTACAAACCCAATATCTGAGTTCAAATCCTCACGGAAGCGAATTTAGGTACCTATTTATACTTAAGGTCCAGGCTGATTCTGGTACTCATGTAATTTATTTTAAGGTATATACTTTAATCTTAATTAAGATTAAAATTCTTAGTACTCATGCCAAATGGCTATGTGCATTCCCACTAGTAAAAACTGGGCTTTCGTCTGCATTAAAACCGGTTTCATTGCCCAGGGTGCCGGCAACCACCTCCACCACCCCCCCCCCGGATCGCCTTAAGAAATTTGAATTTTGACTTTTTTGCATAATTTTTTTAGAAAAAGGTTAAATAATTAACTTTTGCATACGATCGTCGAAAAAACATATAATATACAAAATGACCGTGGGAAAAAGTTACATCCGATTCTCAAAATTCCAAATAGAAATATGAAAGCAGGAACATTTTAGTTTTCGCTAGAAATTCGGGATTTTATATATTTTTATTTTTAAAATTTAAATGAGTAATTCCTTCCTGCATAAAGATTACTATTACTTAACCATAAAGGTTAGAGATTTACAAATTTTCAAGTTCTAGATTTTGCAAAAAAAATTAAAATTTAAAATATTTTTTAAAAGTAAAAATAATTAAAATAATTATTATTTATTTATTTATTCAATATTATTTTGACTTTACTTTTTTATTAAAATAATAATTTGGAATTCAAACAATAAAGAAGTGTGATATCGTGACCAACATGTTAATGGAATTGATATGATACTACTATCAATAACATGTGCGCGAAGCACTTGGAAGTGAGATGGGAAGGAACTCGGAAGTTAAACGTGCTAGTGCTAGAGTAATGGAAGGATGGGTGACCGAGCTGGAAGTTTGACCACGAGTAAGTAATTTGACTAGAGATAAGTGTAGTTAGAGACTAAACTTGTCAAATAACTAAAATATTAGAAATTCTAAAAAAACAAATAAAAATAGGGAGTGGAAAATAATTCGAAAAAATAGATAAAAAGAGGGTGTGAAAAATAGATAAAACATTGATATAAAGAATGGCACCGGTACCCTTAGTACTGGTTCGTGTTACCAAAGGTCTCCAGCCCCGCGGGTTCCTCCGTGCCCACGTGGAAGCACCTTTAGTACCGGTTCGTAAGGAACCGATACCAAAGGGGGAAGGCTTTTCACACTCCACACAACCCGCTCGACGATGCCGCGCTGTGTCGGGCGACCCCCAGCAGATTCCCTCCCTCCCACCGCCATCGCCTGAGGCGCCGCCGGGCAAACCCTGGTGGCGTAGCGGCGGCGGCGGACTTCCTCAACTGCGATAGGCGTGGGGGCGCGGTTTCGCGTCGCCGGCAGCGGCGATCCGCATCGGCCTGGTCGATGGTGGTGCCATGGAGCGGCGGCGACCAGATACCTGATACGTCTCCAACGTATCGATAATTTCTTATGTTCCATGCCACATTATTGATGTTATCTACATGTTTTATGCACACTTTATGTCATATTCGTGCATTTTCTGGAACTAACCTATTAACAAGATGCTTGAAGTGCCGATTCGTTGCTGTCTTGTTTTTGGTTTCGAAATCCTAGTAACGAAATATTCTCGGAATTGGACGAAATCAACGCCCAGGGTCCTATTTTCCCACGAAGCTTCCAGAAGACCGAAGAGTCAACGAAGTGGGGCCACAGGGTGGCCAAACCCTAGGGCGGCGCGGCCCACCCCCTGGCCGCGCCGGCCTATGGTGTGGGGCCCCTGTGCCCCCTCCTGACTTGCCCTTCCGCCTACTTAAAGCCTCCGTGACGAAACCCCCAGTACCGAGAGCCACGATACGGAAAACCTTACTGAGACGCCGCCGCCGCCGATCCCATCTCGGGGGATCCAGGAGATCGCCTCCGGCACCCTGCCGGAGAGGGGATTCATCTCCCGGAGGACTCTACGCCGCCATGGTCGCCTCCGGAGTGATGTGTGAGTAGTCTACCCCTGGACTATGGGTCCATAGCAGTAGCTAGATGGTTGTCTTCTCCCCATTGTGCTATCATTGTCGGATCTTGTGAGCTGCCTAACATGATCAAGATCATCTATCCGTAATTCTATATGTTGCGTTTGTTGGGATCCGATGAATAGAGAATACTTGTTATGTTGATTATCAAAGTTATATCTATGTGTTGTTTATGATCTTGCATGCTCTCCGTTATTAGTAGATGCTCTGGCCAAGTTGATGCTAGTAACTCCAAGAGGGAGTATTTATGCTCGATAGTGGGTTCATGCCTCCGTGAATCTGGAGGAGTGACAAGAACCACTAAGGTTATGGATGTGCTGTTGCCACTAGGGATAAAACATTGATGCTATGTCTAAGGATGTAGTTATTGATTACATTACGTGCAATACTTAATGCAATTGTCTGTTGTTAGCAACTTAATACTGGAAGGGGTTCGGATGATAACCTGAAGGTGGACTTTTTAGGCATAGATGCAGTTGGATGGCGGTCTATTTACTTTGTCGTAATGCCCAATTAAATCTCACTATACTCATCATGATATGTATGTGCATGGTTATGCTCTCTTTATTTGTCAATTGCCCAACTGTAATTTGTTCACCCAACATGCTGTTTATCTTATGGGAGAGACACCTCTAGTGAACTGTGGACCCCGGTCCAATTCTCTTTACTGAAATACAATCTACTGCAATACTGTTCTACTGTTTTCTCGCAAACAATCATCTTCCACACAATACGGTTAATCCTTTATTACAGCAAGCCGGTGAGATTGACAACCTCACTCGTTTCGTTGGGGCAAAGTACTTTGGTTGTGTTGTGCAGGTTCCACGTTGGCGCCGGAATCCCCGGTGTTGCGCCGCACTACATCTCGCCGCCATCAACCTTCAACGTGCTTCTTGACTCCTACTGGTTCGATAAACCTTGGTTTCTTACCGAGGGAAACTTGCTGCTGTACGCATCACACCTTCCACTTGGGGTTCCCAACGAGCGTGTGCTTTACGCGTCATCAAGCTAAATTTCTGGCGCCGTTGCCGGGGAGATCAAGACACGCTGCAAGGGGAGTCTCCACTTCTCAATCTCTTTACTTTGTTTTTGTCTTGCTTAGTTTTATTTACTACTTTGTTTGCTGCACTAAATTAAAATACAAAAAAAAATTAGTTGCTAGTTTTACTTTATTTACTATCTTGTTTGCTATATCAAAAACACGAAAAAATTAGTTTTCTTGCATTTACTTTATCTAGTTTACTTTATTTACTATTGTTAAAATGAGCAATCCTGAAGTTGAAGTTCGTTCGTTTAAGCAACAAGGAGGAGAATGTTTAAAAGATGCTTGGTATAGAATTAGTGATGCTCATAATAGGTGCACTAAGAAACACTCCACTATTATTCTACTCAGAAATTTTTATGTTGGTATCTCTAGCTGGAATAGGTATGTTCTTGATTGTCTCGCGGGAGGTAATTTCCTAGGCACTCTTGCCTTAGAAGCTAGTTGCATTATTGAGAGTCTATTTGGAAAACCACCAGTTAATGAAGTTAAAACTGAAATCTCTCTTGAAGATATTATGAAAAAGATGGAGACCATAGAGCAAAATCTCCCAAGTATTGAAACTAAATTGGGAATACTATTTAATAGCACTAATAAACTTGATGAATCTCTAGGAGGAATTAATGAGAGAATTTCTATCTTAGAAACTTGTGCTACTCATGATAATCAAACCCATAGGATAAATAAACTTGAAGAAGCTATGGGAATTTTGGGTTCAACTTTTTCTTCTCTTAATTATAGGGAGAAAGCTTATGTGGGTAAGGAGCAAAAGTTCATGTATGTCTCTAAGGTGCCTAAATCAAAAAACTATTATAGGCCTAAAATTGACAAAGCTCTTAATACCGCTATAGATAATGGAGCATCTAAGGTACCTATTGATGTTGATGCTTCGTCTCTTGATAATATTTGATACACACTTTCTGCGCCTAGCTGAAAGGCGTTAAAGAAAAGCGCTTATGGGAGACAACCCATGTTTTACCTACAGTACTTTCTTTTTATTTTGTGTCTTGGAAGTTGTTTACTACTGTAGTAACCTCTCCTTATCTTAGTTTAGTGTTTTATTGTGCCAAGTTAAGCCGTTGATAGAAAAGTAAGTACTAGATTTGGATTACTGCGCAGTTCCAGATTTCTTTGCTGTCACGAATTTGGGTCCACCTCCCTGTAGGTAACTCAGAAAATTAAGCCAATTTACGTGCATGATCCTCAGATATGTACGCAACTTTCATTCAATTTGAGCATTTTCATTTGAGCAAGTCTGGTGCCATTTTAAAATTCGTCAATACAAACTGTTCTGTTTTGACAGATTCTGCCTTTTATTTCGCATTGCCTCTTTTGCTATGTTGGATGAATTTCTTTGATCCACTAATGTCCAGTAGCATTATGCAATGTCCAGAAGTGTTAAGAATGATTGTGTCACCTCTGAATATATTAATTTTTATTGTGCACTAACCCTCTAATAAGTTGTTTCGAGTTTGGTGTGGAGGAAGTTTTCAAGGATCAAGAGAGGAGTATGATGCAACATGATCAAGGAGAGTGAAAGCTCTAAGCTTGGGGATGCCCCGGTGGTTCACCCCTGCATATACTAAGAAGACTCAAGCGTCTAAGCTTGGGGATGCCCAAGGCATCCCCTTCTTCATCGACAACATTATCAGGTTCCTCCCCTGAAACTATATTTTTATTCCATCACATCTTATGTGCTTTGCTTGGAGCGTCGGTTTGTTTTTGTTTTTGTTTTGTTTGAATAAAATGAATCCTAGCATTCACTTTATGGGAGAGAGACACGCTCCGCTGTAGCATATGGACAAGTATGTCCTTGGTTTCTACTCATAGTATTCATGGCGAAGTTTCTCCTTCGTTAAATTGTTATATGGTTGGAATTGGAAAATGATACATGTAGTAATTGCTATAAATGTCTTGGGTAATGTGATACTTGGCAATTGTTGTGCTCATGTTTAAGCTCTTGCATCATATGCTTTGCACCCATTAATGAAGAAATACATAGAGCATGCTAAAATTTGGTTTGCATATTTGGTTTTTCTAAGGTCTAGATAATTTCTAGTATTGAGTTTGAACAACAAGGAAGACGGTGTAGAGTCTTATAATGTTTTCAATATGTCTTTTATGTGAGTTTTGCTGCACCGGTTCATCCTTGTGTTTGTTTCAAATAAACCTTGCTAGCCTAAACCTTGTATCGAGAGGGAATACTTCTCATGCATCCAAAATACTTGAGCCAACCACTATGCCATTTGTGTCCACCATACCTACCTATTACATGGTATTTTCTGCCATTCCAAAGTAAATTGCTTGAGTGCTACCTTTAAAATTCCATCATTCACCTTTGCAATATATAGCTCATGGGACAAATAGCTTAAAAACTATTGTGGTATTGAATATGTAATTATGCACTTTATCTCTTATTAAGTTGCTTGTTGTGCGATAACCATGTTCACTCGGGGACGCCATCAATTATTCATTGTTGAATTTCATGTGAGTTGCTATGCATGTTCGTCTTGTCTCGAAGTAAGAGAGATCTACCACCTTATGGTTAAGCATGCATATTGTTAGAGAAGAACATTGGGCCGCTAACTAAAGCCATGATCCATGGTGGAAGTTTCAGTTTTGGACAAATATCCTCAATCTCAAATGAGAAAATTATTAATTGTTGTTACATGCTTATGCATAAAAGAGGAGTCCATTATCTGTTGTCTATGTTGTCCCGGTATGGATGTCTAAGTTGAAGAATAATCAATAGCGAGAAATCCAATGCGAGCTTTCTCCTTAGACCTTTGTACGAGCGGCATAGAGGTACCCCTTTGTGACACTTGGTAAAAACATGTGCATTGTGATGATCCGGTAGTCCAAGCTAATTAGGACAAGGTGCGGGCACTATTAGTATACTATGCATGAGGCTTGCAACTTATAAGATATAATTTACATGATACATATGCTTTATTACTACCGTTGATAAAATTGTTTCATGTTTTCAAAATCAAAGCTCTAGCACAAATATAGCAATCGATGCTTTTCCTCTATGGAGGACCATTCTTTTACTTTTAATGTTGAGTCAGTTCACCTATTTCTCTCCACCTCAAGAAGCAAACACTTGTGTGAACTATGCATTGATTCCTACATACTTGCTTATTGCACTTATTATATTACTCTATGTTGACAATATCCATGAGATATACATGTTACAAGTTGAAAGCAACCGCTGAAACTTAATCTTCTTTTGTGTTGCTTCAATGCTTTTACTTTGAATTATTGCTTTATGAGTTAACTCTTATGCAAGACTTATTGATGCTTGTCTTGAAGTACTATTCATGAAAAGTCTTTGCTATATGATTCACTTGTTTACTCATGTCATATACATTGTTTTGATCGCTGCATTCACTACATATGCTTTACAAATAGTATGATCAAGATTATGATGGCATGTCACTCCAGAAATTATCTGTGTTATCGTTTTACCTGCTCGGGACGAGCAGAACTAAGCTTGGGGATGCTGATACGTCTCCAACGTATCGATAATTTCTTATGTTCCATGCCACATTATTGATGTTATCTACATGTTTTATGCACACTTTATGTCATATTCGTGCATTTTCTGGAACTAACCTATTAACAAGATGCCGAAGTGCCGATTGCTGTTTTCTGCTGTTTTTGGTTTCAGAAATCCTAGTAACGAAATATTCTCGGAATTGGACGAAATCAACGCCCGGGGTCCTATTTTCCCACGAAGCTTCCAGAAGACCGAAGAGTCAACGAAGTGGGGCCACAGGGTGGCCAAACCCTAGGGCGGCGCGGCCCACCCCCGGCCGCGCCGGCCTATGGTGTGGGGCCCCGTGCCCCCTCCCGACTTGCCCTTCCGCCTACTTAAAGCCTCCGTGACGAAACCCCCGCACCGAGAGCCACGATACGGAAAACATTACTGAGACGCCGCCGCCGCCGATCCCATCTCGGGGGATCCAGGAGATCGCCTCCGGCACCCTGCCGGAGAGGGGATTCATCTCCCGGAGGACTCTACGCCGCCATGGTCGCCTCCGGAGTGATGTGTGAGTAGTCTACCCCTGGACTATGGGTCCATAGCAGTAGCTAGATGGTTGTCTTCTCCCCATTGTGCTATCATTGTCGGATCTTGTGAGCTGCCTAACATGATCAAGATCATCTATCTGTAATTCTATATGTTGCGTTTGTTGGGATCCGATGAATAGAGAATACTTGTTATGTTGATTATCAAAGTTATATCTATGTATTGTTTATGATCTTGCATGCTCTCCGTTATTAGTAGATGCTCTGGCCAAGTTGATGCTAGTAACTCCAAGAGGGAGTATTTATGCTCGATAGTGGGTTCATGCCTCCGTGAATCTGGAGGAGTGACAAGAACCACTAAGGTTATGGATGTGCTGTTGCCACTAGGGATAAAACATTGATGCTATGTCTAAGGATGTAGTTATTGATTACATTACGCACAATACTTAATGCAATTGTCTGTTGTTAGCAACTTAATACTGGAAGGGGTTCGGATGATAACCTGAAGGTGGACTTTTTAGGCATAGATGCAGTTGGATGGCGGTCTATGTACTTTGTCGTAATGCCCAATTAAATCTCACTATACTCATCATGATATGTATGTGCATGGTCATGCTCTCTTTATTTGTCAATTGCCCAACTGTAATTTGTTCACCCAACATGCTCGTTTATCTTATGGGAGAGACACCTCTAGTGAACTGTGGACCCCGGTCCAATTCTCTTTACTCGAAATACAATCTACTGCAATACTTGTTCTACTCGTTTTCTCGCAAACAATCATCTTCCACACAATACGGTTAATCCTTTGTTACAAGCAAGCCGGTGAGATTGACAACCTCACTATTTCGTTGGGGCAAAGTACTTTGGTTGTGTTGTGCAGGTTCCACGTTGGCGCCGGAATCCCTGGTGTTGCGCCGCACTACATCTCGCCGCCATCAACCTTCAACGTGCTTCTTGACTCCTACTGGTTCGATAAACCTTGGTTTCTTACTGAGGGAAACTTGCTGCTGTACGCATCACACCTTCCAATTGGGGTTCCCAACGAGCGTGTGCTTTACGCGTCATCAATACCCTCGATGATCTCCATCGTTTGGCGGGCAGCGGCGGTTGTTCGGGTACGATCTGGGCCCTGATGGGCTCGGGAGGGCTGCGGTCATCCTGCTGCGTCGACAACGATGCCGGCTTCGTGCAGATTTCTGGGCTTGTCCGAGGCACGAGGACGCCATGGGCGACTGCCCTGGGCATGGTGGTGGCGGCCTCCTCCTTTGCCGGAGGTGGTCGGCTGGTTGTTGGGTGGCAGATCACGAGATCCGTCTACTCCGACGATGAAGATCTAGTCGACGATGAGGTAGCGGTGAAGGGGGCACCGGTGAAAACCGCGCCTTGACATCTTTCTTGGCGGATGATGGCGGCGGCTATTGGCATCGTTCCCTTGCGAAGGCATCATCTTTGCTGGCCTCTCCGCTTTCTCTTGCCGAGTTGGGGACTAGCGGCCGGTTGGTGAAAACCGTGCCACGATTGGCGGGCGATGGCGGCGTCAAGCGTCGCTTCCTTCTTGAAGGCATCGTCGTCGCAGTCTGCGGCTACTCACTCGTGCTGCTCCGTGGGAAACCCTAGATCTGGGTCTCCCGGATCGGATGATGACGACGCTTCCTTCGTTGTACCTCTTGGGGCATTATTTTTGGAGCAGCGGCTAGATGGAGGTGGATCTTCGTGGAGTGGTGTTCATCTACCACGTTGATGATACTCGGCGGCATGGAGCTGCAGGGTATCGAAGACGGGCGCGGACTGCTGGACGCGTACAGGACGGTGGAGCTATCTGCTGGCGTCATGGTGACATAGACGACGTAGTCTGACAAGGTCAATGCGGTGATCTCTCTTGAAGATGGGTGCGAGGAAGACGACAGTAGCGATTTCTGTGGCGTGTGTGTTAGCGTGCGCTAAGAGTCTACTTGACTAGATGTGCTTCTCACCTGCTATTGGGTGGCTTGGGAAGGCATTTGGTTGTTTGGATGATGTGAGTTGGTGTTTTTTCACCCCCTTCATCCCTCTGTAGGTTTAGCGAGGTGGCTTCGAGTTTAATCTTTTGTGTTGCACTTGTAAGATGTTGTGATTGATCTAATAAATAAGTTGTGTGCATCCCCTGGATGCAGAAGCTGGGGTGATTTCCCCCCATTTCGAAAAAACGTAGTATTCTGTTTCTAGCATGCACTTTGCAGCTAAATAGTACTCCCTCCGTTCCTTTCTATAGTGCCTATTGTTTTTTGGCACGGAAATTAGCGCGAGCCATTTTTTCACACAAAACCCCCTAACAATATCACAGACAAAATAGGAAACTGAAAACAGATCTCAGAAATACATGACCAGATCGGTTTCCAGATTTTCTGGACTTGACCTGATCGGTGGAAGGGGTTCTTTGCAAAAAAAACATAGTTTTACTCTTATATTCTGAAACAAATGCTAAAAAACAATAGGCATTATAGAAAGAAACGGAGGGAGTACCATTTAAGAGTTTCAGCCTACCACTTGCCAAGTTGCGGTTTGCAGCACTATGATTTTTCCCCTGCAGAAGAAAATACTCCAATTTTGCTTTTTTGCTAAAGAGAATATATTAATATCAAAGGATATCAATTACACCAGCCTCTGCAACAACGCAATACCCTAAAACATTACAGATGCACACATCAAAAAAAGAGAAAGAGAAAAGTAAGAAATAAAAGTCCCGCTACAGCATCACAGCCCCCTAGCAACAGTAATACAACCACCACCAAGACAACACCTGAAAATCAGACTCTTCAAAAGCGACGCCTCCAAGAAGGAAACAGTGCACCAGCGCCGCCGTCGCCCGATCAAAGATCTTAGGTTTTCACTCTGAAAGGTAAGACTCCGAACTTCATATGTGATGCCGCCCCCCACTTCCATACCACTGTTGTAAGTACGGAACACGAAGCAAGCCCCTCAACAGCGCAAAGACTTGAACCTCCATTAGCTAGTCCTCCAATCCGGCCTTCATGATATTCTCTTCTTCTGACTTCACCATGGATCAGCTGTCACTTGGTGTCAACAAAGAAAAGAGCTTCGTGCCGCTCCCTCCAGACCAAACGGTCAGAATAAAAGCATGGGTGCGCACGACCGAATACCACCGATCCAGCAAACTCCAGGCAATAAAAGCATTGTTACACTTGCCGGCGGCGCCTTCCGGAACTCAACACACCGGCCAGATCGCAAGACCAGGCTTCCGGTAGGTCTTCCTATTCACGCAAGAGAGGCCCTATGACCGCTGCCTTTATTCAGGTCGGACCCCCACGCCGGCGACCATCCCAGGCTGGCCATGCCAGCCCTCCACCAGCGACATCAGCCGTCGCTGGCTTCCATGCCTCTCCACCTCATCGCCAGAACGCGGTGATAGATCGACAAATCCACCACCACCAACCGCAAGCCGACCCTCTCCGACGAAGAAGAGGGCCACTTCCATCGTCGAACCCAAGGCTGCTGCCCCGACCGACCTCGTGTCGCGGGAGAAGCCCGAGATCGCCTCCATGCACCGGCGAGAGGCGCGGGGGGTGGGGGGATGGCGCAGATCATGGCCTGGCCGCCGCCCACCACCAGCCCCTGGCGGCGTGCTGCGGGGAAGAGCCGACAGGAGACGGGGAGGGGCGCCGCGCGAGGTCTGGCCGCCGCCACCCATCGCCCTCCAAGCCCGACCGGCCGCAGCAGCGAGGAGACGGATCTAGGCCGCCATCCCAGCGCGGCAACGAGGAGAGGCCGCTGCCGCCGCCACGCCCCGCGGTCTTTGCCCGGCGGCGCTACCGGCGGCGGCGGCGGCGGGAAGCCACTAGGGTTTGGGAGGGGTGCGGGAGGAGGGGCGCGGGACCAGCTGATAAGGCTATAGCTGTCTCTCACTCCTTATATTTAGTCGTATTAAGTCCATTTGCATTATTCATCTCTATTGAATATTTCAAACTGTTCGTTCACCCAAGGTAGCTGCTACTCATTTGATACTCTTTTAACATTATTCGTGTTGTTCTGGATAAGAATGCATAGTTCATTCTTGGTTGATCCTTATTGTATCCACTGATTCTTTGTAACGGGTTTATTGAAACCGAAGTACTCATTAGTAGCTAGAATAATTTGTATGCCCAAGGCCAAGGTCAGGGTAAACTCCATTCTTGGTTCGCCAATCGTCATTCAGAACAGTTTAGACTAATTAAAGTGCGTGCAGTGTGGTAGATATGGAGCGTAAAGAGACTGGATTAGGGTTTTGCTGAGGCGGGTCGCACAATCACACATGGCCGGCCTCTCCTCTCTTATATTTATTGGTAAAACATAGAGTTACAACGGGTTACAACTTACAACACAAACACACCACTTGTATACAAACCGTATACAACAACTACTCTATCAGAACGAGCGAGAGGGATTTCCTGTGGTTTTTTTTTTGAGCATATTTCCTGTGGTTTTAAAGCAATATAAAGCCCCACATCAAACATTGCTCAGCGCTTTAATTAATTTTTTAAAATTGCACAGCGCTAGTCATACCAAGCACGAGGAGGCAGCCACGGGCATTAGAGGATGCTGAGCACTTGGGAATTTCTTGTCGTGCGACTGTTAGACAGGACCTCGCGTTGCAGTGCTCCTCACCCCGCGGCCACTGGCTATCACCCCTCTGATGATCCCCGCCGAATGTAAGGTTCCTGGCCAATTGCCCATGATTACACCATAGTCCATTCCTGCTTCCAGATCTAGAGTGTCCCACCTCCCCCATCTTCCGCAACCCTTAAGCTCTTCCCGCTCCCTAGCTTGAACCTCCTTAGAACCGATAGGCACACACCTTTACCATGTGCAACAAATTTCCCCTCCAGTGGTATTATTATTGCGCGCTCGTGATCTCGGTTATCCGGCTAGAATGTGTTGTCCGAGCTAGGTTCGGGGATCCGCCTGCAGTGGACGTGGGTTTACGTAGGAATATATGGGAGGTCTTGGGCATTGTAGTGTGCTTTGCTTAGTAGGAACCGCTAGTCTCTGGGAAACAACACGTAGCATGCAGTCTGTTTATTAGAGTTGTGCAGAAGCAACGGTATGTACGATGCTACCTTGTCTAGCTGGATCTGATTCGCACTGAATAGCGACCCTTCTGCTTGGGTATGCTGTAGCGTCGATGTTATGCAGCCGATGCCATGCACTACCTTAGTTTCTGATGCAGGTGGATGCGGCTCGTACACAGTATCAACCGTTCTGCATTATCGCATTGTATCTACTCTGTTTAGTGGATGGTGTGAGGTTTGCTGTCACTGGTACTTGATTGCAGGACTAGAAATGCTCTGTTGTTCATCATTTTTACTGTGTATTTTTTGTAATTAAAACTTCTGAATTAGTAGGAAAGCCTGGGTATTGGACAAACTATGTCTTTGTTAACTCGTATTGCACGATTGCTGTAACCAGCCTTTGTGGTTTAGAACTGAATTCATTTTTGTTCGTTTGGTACATTTCGGAGAGTCTACTTGTTCACTTGGTCGATATCCTGATAATTATTCTTCAGAATAACAGTGGCACAATCTAGCACTCTTGCTAATTCCAGCATGCAATTTGCAGCGATAAAGTAAGAGTTGCATCCTACAGTTTGCAACCTTTTCGAGTTAGGGTTTGCGGTCCGCACTATGATTTTTTGCTTTCTGGAAAAAACCTCCCATTTGGGCTCTACACAATGAAACCGTGACACCGTTTATTCAATTCATTTGCATTATTCAAACCGCTAGTTCACCCACCGTATTTGCTACTTACTGTATGTGATACTCTTTATACTCACTAGGAGCTATTCTAACGTGTATGCCCAAGCTGGTCAGGTTCTCAGAAGTGTTGTTTACTAAGGATAATTTGGCGAAGAGAAAATGGACAGGTTCTCAGAAGTGTTGTTTTTGTAACAACAATCAAACTGTTGATCATCTGTTTCTTCATTATCCTTTTGCAAAACTTATATGGCGAATGATATTCTTTACATACAATATTCCACCTCCGTCTAATGTAACTAATATGTTTAGTAATTGGCTAAATGGTGTGAATAAGAAGGATAAAGCTTATATTAGAATTGGTGTTTCGGCAATTTGTTGGTCGATTTGGACTAGCCGGAATGATATTATTTTTAACAAACAAAAATGAACAAATTTCTTGCAGGTTATTCTTCGTGCGGCGCATTGGTTACAAACATGGGCATGTTTGCTCCCGGTGGACCAGCGGGATACCATGGCTACTGGATGCAACCGGCTCCTGGAGGTCACTCAGGACTGCTATTTCCAGGCTACTGGATGCACTAGTAGAGAAACCCCCCTTTAGTACCGGTTCCAAAGGGCCTTTAGTACCGGTTTTGGAACCGGTACTAAAGATCCGGTACTAAAAGCCTCCCACCTTTAGTACCGGTTCCTTACGAACCGGTACTAAAGGTGTCTCCACGTGGACACGTAGGAACCCGCGGGGCTGGAGACCTTTGGTACCGGTTCGTAACACGAACCGGTATTAAAGCCTATTTCGTTTAATTTTTTTTATCCATTTTAGTAGAATTCTCGATGGATAGTTTTTGTTCTACTTTCCATCATTTGTGGTCGTTTCTAGTTGTTGTCTACTTTTCTTGAATTACCAGACTCCCTACATGTAATAAGTACTTGACGTTTATGTTTTATTATCAATAAATGGTTGTATGCATCGATTGATGCAGAAGCCGGGGCCATGCTCCCATGTCTAAAAAAAAAAAGCTGGCAAGGTTAAATTCCGTACTTGGTTCATCGTTCACAACAGTTTAGAGTGTGTGGTGTGTTGCGTTGCGTTGTGTGGCAGATATGAAGCGAGAGCGAGAGGGATTTCATGGGGTTTGAAAGCCCCGCATCAACATGAACATTGTTCAGCGCTCCTTAATAAATATCAAGTACGAGGAGACTGGGCCCTTCGAAAGTGCCTTGAGACTGTTAGAGGAGTAGGCCTCGGGTTGCAGTGCTTCTTGCCTCGCCACCGCCAAATATCGCCTCCATGTCCAAAACCCAAACCTTAGCCTCTACGCCACTGCCCCCTCCCCGCCCTGCGACTCTTCACACTCCCCAGCTTGAACCTCTTCAGATCTGATGGGCACGCAACGCTGTTTTCCCCTCCGATTGTACTGTACTGCGCACTCCTAACCTCGTTGAACCGGTTACGATTTATGTCTGAGCTTGGTTTAGTGGATTCTCCCGCAGCGGATGCGGACTTAGACATGGAAGGTCTCGGGCGATGTAGTGTGCTTTCCTTGGTAAGAATCGTTCATCTGCCAGGGTCAGCATGTAGCATACCATCTTGTGCAGAAGGTTATTGTTCCAACAGAGGTACCGTTTCGCTGTGATGTGTAGTATGATGTGATGACGGTACCTGACTGATGGGACTTCCGCTGACGTGATTATACTTAATCTTAGACTCATACCTGAGCGTGACGTGATTATACCTAATCTTAGACTCATACCTGAGCGGACCTACAACGGTTCACTTCAACTTTACACAACACGGCCTCGATTGCATGCCTGACCATTTTTTTTACGCCTGGTTATTTTTCCTTGATATGCAACACGGCCTTAGATTATTACTGTTGAACACATGCCAAGTTATTATTGTTGTTCACACGCCAAGTATGCCTTTTGTTCTTGATCGTTTGATGTGATGAACCGCAAGAACCGTATCTGATTGAGGCAACTCTTGAAAAAGGCCTCCTTTCTAGATTACACATCCTAAATTGATCATATATTCTGAGCAAACACGTGCAATTCTGAACTGAAAGTTATTTATGCTTGTAGGGCAGACTGCCACGGTGCCACCATTTTTCTGCTACGCTGTCGATCTTGAAATTATTAGCTAATGACTACCACGTACTACCTGTTTGCCTTGATGAATCTACGTATGTGAGTAAGTTAGCGGTTGAAAAGGTGCTCCTTCATTGATTATCCATGGTAGACTGATCATTATCCAGAGCAAACAAGTACAAGTTGAAATGAGCAGCTACCAATATGGTTGGGAGGCTCTTAGCATGCTCCTGCCATTTTATAAACATGTTGCCCAACATGAAATAGTGATATGTTTGTTGCCTTTACACGGTTGCTTTTCTCTGGAGCAATTGGTTTGTCTAGGTCGAATCATGATTAAAAGTGCATAGTTAAGATGATCAAATGGTGATTACTTGAACAGTGTAGTCTTTCGCTCCTATCTGACGGCCATCACTGATCAAACTGATACTGTAATTTTGTTTTTTTTCACGGGGATAAAAGGATTGTATTAATCAAATCATAGTGGTGTTACAATCCTTTAAAAGGGTATCAGAAGGACGTCATCTGGCCCAGTCGCCCAGAACCAACCATACGGCAGTATGGTTGTTCAATCTACCAAAACTAGCAAAGCTATGACTAGCACTATTCTGTGATCGATCAACTTTTGAAATACCAGCAATACACATGTTTTAGCGAAGCGGTATGGTACCCCAACACCGATTTATCTTGCTCCTTACAATGGATCATCTGAAGAACTTTTGTGCTACATGTTTCTATCAGTAACGGTTCCACACATTGCTCTTTGCAAGCGACAATCCCTCCATTAGCACACACAACTCCGCCTCCAATGGGAAAGAACATTATTTCAAGGATCCGCATGTTGTTAAGATGATCGAACTGTCATGCCTATGGATTAGAATTCCCGCACATGCCTATCCACTAAATGCTAACCTATCAAAGCTGAGACTACGGGAAACCCCCTCCCGCACCCGCAAACCCTAGCCGCCTCCCACCACCGCCGCCCGTGTCGCCGCCGGGCAAAGACCGCGGGGCGTGGCGGCGGCGGCCTTTCCTCGGGTCGCACTGGGGACGGCGGCCGGGATCTTCCCTCGACGCTGCGGTGGCGCCCCCCCCCCCTCCCGTGTGGATGGCTGGGCGGCGGCGGTCGGACGTGGATGGCTGGGCGGCGGCGGCCAGTCTGATCTCTGATGCGGCCCCCGCGCCTCCCATCGGCGGCACACAGGTGGTAGCTGGTGGTGGGCGGCGGACTGCGCCATCCCCTCCGCCTCTAGTCGGTGCGTGGTGATGATCTTGGGCTCCTCCCGCGGCATGAGGTCGCCCGGGGCAGCAGCCTTGGGTTCGACGGTGGAGGCGGCCCTCTTCTTCACCGGTGATGGTCGGCCTGCGGATGGCGGTGCTGGGTCTTTCGATCTATCACCGCTTACCGGCGGAGGGGATGACGTTCGGCTGTGGCGGTGCCCAGGGCGTGTGCGGTGTCTCCGGACAACGTGATCTACGCTTGGTGTCTCCGGCGGCTGTTGTGGCCTGCCTGGGATGGTCGCCGGCGTCGGGCCCGGCCTGAATAAAGGCGGCGGTCCTAGGATCTCTCTTGGGCGAAGATGAAGACTGACCTTTGGTTTGCTCTTCTCGATCTGGCAGGAGTGTTGAGTTCTGGAAGGCGCTGCCGGCAAATGTAACGGTGCTTTTTTTGCCTGGAGTTTGCTGGATCGGTGGTATTCGATCGTGCGCACCCATGCTTTTATTCCGGCCGATTGATTTTGGAGGGAGCGGCATGAAGCTCTGGTCTGTGTTGGCATCAAGTGACATTTCGATCCATGATGCAGTCGGATGAAGGGAATAACATGAAGGCCTGAGCGGAGGACTAGCTCAGGGAGGTTCAAGTCTCTGCGTTATTGAGAGACTTGCTTGGTGTCCTGGGATCCGCAACAGTGATATGGAAGTGGGAGCGGCAGTAGGTGAAGTTCAGAGTCCTACCTTTCAGGGTGAAAACCCAAGGTCTGGCCTTAACTAGTTGTGCCTAGCAATGACCTTGTTGGAGGCATTGTTTTGAGAGCGGGGACAATCTTCAGGGTGAAAACCTAACATCTTTGGTCGGGCGACGATGACGCTGGTGCACCGTTTCCTTCTTGGATGCGTCGTTTTTAGAGATTCTGTATTTCAGGTGTTGTCTCGGTGGTGGTTGTATTGCTGTTGCTAAGCCTAGGATGCTATAGCGGGACTTACGTTTTTTAGTTTTCTTCTCTTTTTTTGGTTGTGTGCATCCGTACTGTCACTAGGATGTTGCGTTGTTGCAGAGGCTAGATTTAATTGGTATCTTTTAATATTAATATATTCCCTTTATTGAAAAAAATCAGCTGACCTGACCCAAAATTTATTGTTACGCCCGGGTCACAGTAACATCCGAGGTTTGAACTGGTTGCTTTCTTTTAAGAATCTCCTCCGTCGTGAGGTGATCTAGCTGCAGAACAATCTGCTAGAACCTTTGATCGTGTGTGACCTCATTTCGGACAAACTAGATCCTCCATATGATTATGCGGCCTTTATCACCAACCTCGGTCAGGAATGTGAGCAAGAATTCCTGAAGCCACTTGTCACAAGGTCCATGAAGATGGTCGTGTGATGGAATTGGCCACACCCCTGACATGGCCCGCCACATCTTAACCGCATGGGGACAACGAAAAATATAGTGTCACGTGTCCTCTGGTCCCAAGCCACATATAGGTAACATACCTGTGAAACTCATATTTGTCCTCTTCTTACTCACCTCGGTTGCAAGAGTTTGGGTGGTGCATGGGGTAGAGGTTGGTCTTATTGTGGGCTATTGAGAACGGAGTCCTAGCTTAGTTTTTTCGATAAAGGGAATATATTAATATCAAAAGATACCAACTACACCCCGTCTCTGCAATAATGTAACACCCTAGTGACAGTGCGGATACACACAGCCAAAAAAGGGAAAAGAAATCTAAGAAATAATAGTCCCGCTACAGCACTCCAGACCTTGCAAAGGCAATACAACCACCACCGTGACAACACCTGAAATACAGACTCTCCAAAAGCGACGCCTCAAAGAAGCGAACGGTGCACTAGCACCGTCATCGGCCGACCAAAGGTCTTACGTGTTCACCCTGCAGATAGTCCCCGCTCTCAAAACAATGTCTCCAACAAGGTCGTCATTGCCAGAGTCCTAGCTTAGTGGCAAGGTTAGCGAGTGCGCAGCCAGTCCATCTGGGTTCGAATCCCCACCTAACGGTAATTTCGCTAGGAGGGGCGGACTTTAAACCGGGTTATCATCCTAGTGTCCATCCGGGGGAGAGTCGCATCCTACCTAACAACGTATAACCAAGGGAGGGATCATTCCCCCATTGGTCAACGTTTTTATTGTGGGCTATCTCAGTTCTCTCCGTTGCGCATACAAATTAGAGTTGGTGGCAGCGCATCACAAGTTTAGTTGTATGTGTTCCATGTGCCATTTGGTCCACAGTGCGAGAAGTTGTAGTGAAGACCAGGTGGGTCACTATAATAAACACCACGGATCCCAGACAACAAAGAAAGGAGATCTCTCTCACCATGTTTGTTGCGAGCAATGTACGCTGGATTGGGGATTTAAAGCCACATCAACATTGCCAGCAACTACTTAGTATAAAATTCAGCCCATCCTTCGTCTCTTCATGCTCCACAACTCATCCAATCAGCACACACCTTCACAATGTGTGAATGATTTCCCCTCCAACGGTACAATATTGCGTGCTCGTGACATTGTACTAGATGTTGATCAGGTTGGAGTTCGTTATCCGAGCTTGTTTGGGAGGATTCACCCATGGTGGATTTGGATTTAGGGATGGAAGGTCTCGGGCAATATAGCGCGCTCTGCTTAGTACGAATAGTCCGTGCATTGAAAAATCCCTGTAATTTACTATCATATGCAAGTGGGCGTGATTCGTACCTAGTAGCGACAATTCTTTCTGTGCGAATTTTAAGGTCGATGTTTAGTCGATGGATCCACTAGGCATGTACCTTACTATCTTGTTCTAGAGGATGCGGTTGGTATGGAGTGTACACCATTATGCGTAATTGTGTTGTAGGCGCCGTGCTTAGTCGGTGAAGAGAGATTGGATGTGATGATCATGCAAGGACGGTATTTGAAAGCTGGTTCTAACCAGATAACCTTTTTGGTATCCCCGATTTTCGGATCATATGTAAACCATCCAAACTGTGATCACTGAATTTGATTTGCTATTATTAATATATTATAAGGATTAGCTTTATTTTGTTTTCTTTGTTGTGATGAATCAAAAGGACGATCATTTTTTTATAAAGTGAGTATATTAATACCACGATGATGCCAATTACATACAATCTCTACTAGTTCTAGGTTTGTGCTCGGTCAAGCCCTACACCATTCGATTGCATTAGTGCATGTAAGTTGCAAGTTGGATTGTTACTGTGTTTTTCCAGTTGCAAATGAGGTTGTAACTGAGATTTTTTTTAGCTGCAAGAAAAAAATTCCGAGCTATTAGCTTTGCTTCTTGACGCATGCTGAGAATTGCAACTGAGGTTTAATGACATCATCTTACTGAGAACTGGTGACACCCTAACGTCTAACAATATATCTAGGATGTACATTGCCAAAAGAACAAAAGAAAGAAGAAAAAAAGCAAGGCTCGTGCACTAATAATGAGAGAATCGCCAAAAACAGAGGGAACACACGGTAAACTCCGAAAGATTCTACAAAAACAACGCCTCCTGTAAGGTGACACCACTTAAACTCCAAAACCTGTGAAGCGTGCTCTTTGACCTTGTTTTTTTTGGTGTCCCGGTGCTCTCTTACCGTTTAAAATACTAAGAGAGTGTTTTTCTACCAAATAGAGTTAGAACCAGAATAATATGATGCAAATAAGATGAAATATAACACAATAAACTATAAATAACAAAGATACATTTATATGGATCAGGCGGCGCGATGTGGGGCCTCCAAAGTCGCCTAGGAGGCAATCCACGAAGTTAGAGGTTCGCGTATATCATAATCTTTTGAGATGGTGACATAATGACTCATAACCGTAACAAGTTGGTGTTATAATCTGAAATGGACCTTCGCGCCGCTCCACTCTGGGACAACTCGGGAGGCGACGAACACTAGCTTCCCCACTCCCTACCTTCGCCATCCATCACTCCCACAGTAACGTCCATGTATTTTGTGTGAAGAGGTGTCTGTGTTAGCTGTGAGTGTCTGGCAATTCGTCCAATGTGCGCATGCATGCTCTTGGGGGGGGGGGGGGGTAGTGTGGGCGAGAATGAAGGGGACTTCTTCAGAGGTGGAGGTGGATGTCATGACGGATACGACGAGCCGGGACATAATGAAGGCGGGATTGTTCTCCGGTGCTTTTCCCCATGGCGTCTCCTCGCCATTTTCTGTCCATTCCGGTAGATGATGGACTTGAACTTCAAGAATTGCTCTTTTGTAATTTTCTTTGTGCTCGTGCTCGTTACCAGTAAGCTGATCTTCCAACACATTGTAACCGCCGTATGTTTTGTTAATTCAAAACCATGCTCATTTCGAGACTACCATCTAAAACTCTTAACTGTAACAGTAAGAAAGGTTCAGTTTGTGTATTCCTGACGTCAGATATATCTATCTTTGTTCTATGAATGTCGCCATGTTCCATCCTCATCGACCACAGTACAACCCTTATGTTCGCCTTTTTTTTCTGCAAAGAAGTAGGATAATTTTCTTTTCAAGAACATCAGATGGCGCCAGCTTTTCATCCTCCGTTCTACTATCAAACGTAGCTCCAGGTGTTGCATCTGCCCCGAAGCCATCGCTTCATGGTGACGAGCAATACATTTTGTACCGTCTCAAAATCTGAAGAGCACACACATCACTAAACATAAGCCTCCTCTCTTGCCATGGTTGCTGCGTGGGTAATATGGAGCGAGATGGTTGCTTGGGCTTTTAGCGCTACCTATCATCCAGCCCAGAATCCTAGGGTTTCCCTACCTCTCCGGCGATCTCAGGGGTCCCGTCGAGAGGGCCTCCGTTTCTTCCCCACGTCCTGGCCATCTGCCCTCCCTGTGATCTCTGTTCGGGCTGATCAAGGGGCCGGCTGGTCTGGCTTCCCGGCCTTGGCAGATTCTCGGTGGAGTTGTGCGGATCGGATCAGGGTAATGGCGGCGGCTAAGGAATCTGGTGAGGCCAGTGGAGCGGATGATAAGGTTGAGAGGGAGGAGTCCCTCGAGGACCTCCTCCGCAGCCTAAACCTGAAGGAAGATGAGATTGGTGGGCTTTTTGTTGCAAGGAACGAGGTTGAAGCGCTGAAGGAGAGCACCAAGTGGATGGCGGTGATGCGTGTGCTCACATCCAAGGCTTACAGTGCGACCTCGCTGAAGAAAACTATGGAGTTTGCGTGGACTCCAGCGAAAGAGGTGACTTTTCGTGACGTGGAGAATCATCGGTTCATTGTCCAGGCAAATTGCCTGGGCGATTGGCAGCGGATCACTGAGCAGGGGCCGTGGATCTTCAGGGATCATGGCGTGTTGATCGAGAAGTATGATGGGAGTCGAAAAGCGTCAGAGGTGGAGCTGTTCCGTATCCAGGCTTGGGTACAGATTCATGATGTCCCAGAGCTGTTTCGAAAGAAGGCTATAGTTGCTGGCCTTGCAGCGAATGTTGGAGAACTTATCTCCATTGATCTGGCTAACCCCACAGATGGGGGAAATTATGTGCGTGCTCGTGTCTGGATTGATTCCAGGAAATGCCTGACCCGGTTTGTTACAATTAGGCCGGAAGGAGAAGCCCCAGTAGTCATGCAAGTGAAGTATGAGAAGGTGCCGCGTTTCTGCGCGATGTGTGGGTTCCTGGGCCATGTGCAGGAGGAATGTGGTACTGGGGAGACGCGCCAGGTGTAGTACCCTTTGGGTTATGGTTGCTAGCTGACACTGCCTGGAATAGAGCTCAGCTCAGGAAAGATGAAGATGCAAAGCGGCAGAATAGTCGACCACCCAAACGCGAGTTTCGTCCACCAGGACAGGACTCTGGAGGGAGGGGAGCTGGACGGGGCGGGCGCACCCAGGGACGAGGTGGCCGCGGTGGTAGAGGTGGAGAGAGTGCTCCTGGGGGTCTGCTGCTTGACACCAGGAAGCGCTCCTCCGACGAGGCCTCTCTGTCGGAGGCCAGCCCGGCGAAGGACAATACGACGCAAAACCCTCCTCTGATGTTGGAGTGGAAAGCACCGGGAGTTGTGGAGCCGACAGAGCTTGAAGCGGCCAAGAAGAAGTTGGACTTTGGAGGGGGTCAAGCCTCCCCAGCGTATGTGCCTCGCTCGGGTACACCCCCTCCGCCTCCATCAGCGAGGGAACAGAAAAGATCCAGGAAGAGTGGCACCCCCAAGAAGGACAAGAATGCAGGATCGGCGGGCTCCAGTGGGGAGCTCCACCGGGATCAATGAGTGTGTATCTCTGGAACTGTCGCGGACTTGGCAACGACGCGACAGTTCGAGAACTTCGCGACTTCGCGAAGGAGTTTGCCCCGTCCATACTCTGTGTAGTGGAGACCCAAATCCATAAGAGTAGGGTGGAGATTCTTGCTTCTACCTTAGGTTATGATAATGCTTTCGCTGTTAGCAGTCAAGGTCGTAGTGGCGGCCTTGGTATTTTCTGGAACAACGAAATAAAGATTGATGTTTTACCTTACTCTCAGTACCATATTGATGCTGTCGTGTCGCCTAGTGATATGGTCCCATGGCGGCTCACTTGTGTGTACGGAGAGGCTAAAGTCAACGATCGCCACAAAGCGTGGGATATGCTCAAATTCATCAAGGCATCATCGCCGTTGCCGTGGCTTTGTATCGGGGACTTTAACGAAGTACTCCATAGGGAGGAACATATGGGTGTCCATGAGCGATGTAATGCTCAAATTCAGGCATTCAGGGAGACTGTTGATGTGTGTGAGCTGATGGACCTGGGTTTCACGGGAAACCCATGGACGTTTGAAAGGAAGGTTGCTGGTGGCACTTACTGTCGAGTCAGGTTGGACAGGGCATTGGCGACGCCGAGCTGGAGTGCGCGTTTCCCGCTTGCAGTGTTGGAGCATCTCACGGCGGCGGCTTCCGATCATTCGCCGATTCTGCTGCGATTTGAGCCTGTTGTGAGGGAAAAAACGCCGCGCCTGTTCAGATATGAGACCATGTGGGAGTCACATTCTGAGTTTGGTTCTCTAATGGAGCAAAAATGGAAGGGAAATACGTGTTTTTCTATGCACGAACTTGAAAACAAGCTGAGAGACTTCTCTGGTGATCTTACTACTTGGGGCCGGGACACTTTTGGAAGTGTTCGGCGTGAGACGAGGGAGCTGAGGAATCGGCTGGAGGTACTCCGTGGACAGCCTGATCGCCCTGGACCATCACATGAAGAACTGAAGATTGTTGAAAGGCTTATGGAGCTAAATCACAGGGAGGAGGTGATGTGGCGCCAGAGAGCGCGTATCCAATGGCTTGCTGAAGGGGACCGAAATACTCGGTTTTTCCACCTTCGAGCGAGTAAGAGAAAGAAGAGGAACCGTATTGCCAAGCTCAGGAGAGCCAATGGGTCTCTGTCTGAGGATGTGCAAGAAATGTGTAGTATGGCAAGAGAATTCTACAAGAATCTATATTCTACTGAGGGCACTTTTGGCATGGACGAAGTCCTCAACGCTGTCCCTGCCACGGTGACCCAGGAGATGAATGAGTGGCTAATCAAACCTTTTGATGACACAGAGGTTAAACAAGCCCTCTTCCAAATGTACCCTCTGAAAGCCCCGGGGCCGGATGGGTTCCCTGCCCACTTCTTCCAAAAGCATTGGGACTTATGTGGAGATGAGGTTACAATGGCTGTGCTACGCATCCTGAGGGGTGAGGATAGCCCAGCCGGCATAAATCAAACTTTTGTAGTCCTGATACCGAAAGTTGCAAGCCCAGAAGAGTTGGGACAGTTCCGCCCAATAAGCTTGTGTAATGTAATCTATAAGATTGCATCAAAGGTCCTTGCAAACAGGTTGAAACTTATTCTCCCGGAAATTATTTCAGAGGAACAGTCGGCGTTTGTCCCTGGTAGGTTAATCACGGACAACATAATCTCGGCATATGAATGCCTACATTTTATGAAGAGGAACGATGCCAAGAAACATCGACATTGTGCCCTCAAACTGGACATGCGGAAGGCGTATGATCGGGTCGAATGGAGCTATCTACGAGCCATCATGCTTCGCATGGGTTTTCATACCCGGTGGGTGAACTTGGTTATGAGCCTAGTGTCCTCGGTTTCATTCTCGGTTCTTTTTAATGGTACACCTCTGGAATCCTTCAAGCCTTCGAGAGGTCTTCGCCAAGGTGATCCGATATCCCCCTATCTCTTTTTGATTGCAGCAGAGGGCCTCTCAGGCCTCCTTAAACAAAGTCGTCTTTCTCCGCACCTAGAAGGAATCAAGGTGGCAGCCACAGCTCCTGCGGTAAACCACCTCCTCTTCGCGGATGATAGCCTGCTGTTTGTCAAAGCTAGTGTAGAGGGAGCTAAGGAAGTGTCTGACCTGTTGAATGCTTATTGCAACGCATCAGGCCAGCGTGTGAATCTGGACAAGTCCTCGGTGTTTTTCAGTAAAGGATGTCCTGAAAATACAAGGCAACTCATTAAGGCCTCTCTAAACGTTCCCAATGAGACGTTGAATGAGAAATATTTGGGTATGCCCTCGGATGTTGGCAAATCAAAAATTGGGGTGTTTAAGTACCTCAAGGACCGTGTTTGGAAAAAGGTCCAAGGATACCAAGAGCAACTCCTGGCTGCAGGGGGAAAGGAAGTCCTTATAAAGGCAGTGGCACAAGCCATTCCTGTTTTCTCTATGTCTTGCTTCAAGCTACCACGGGGTCTCTGCCAGTCCATCAATGCGATGCTGCGAAGTTTCTGGTGGGGAAGCAAGGATGGCCGGCGCAAAACAGCTTGGGTTTCCTGGGAGACGATGTGCTCCCCGAAATTTTCTGGCGGGCTAGGCTTCCGGGATATGGAGCTATTCAACCTGGCAATGCTGGCGCGTCAAGCGTGGCGCATACTACAGAATCCTATGTCCTTAAGCGCAAGGATCCTGAAGGCTGTATATTTCCCGTCCTCAGACTTTTTGCATGCTACAGTCGGCTCGTCGCCGTCCCAGGTGTGGCGCGCTTTAGTGGAGGGCCGGGACACGATGAAGCAGGGTTTGATCAAGAGAATTGGCACCGGTGAGTCAACCAACGCTTGGAATGATAACTGGCTGCCTCGTGATTTCATGTTACGTCCGATAGCCTGTTTGACGAGAGATCCGCCTCCACTGGTATCTTCGTTTGTTAACAGTACATCGGCGACATGGAACCATGACCTGCTGAAACAACATTTCCTTCCAATGGACATTGAGGTCATACGGTCTATTCCTTTGAGCACTCGAAGGATGGAAGATGTGTGGGCATGGCATTACGAGAAAACGGGGGTTCTAACAGTACGGTCAGTGTACAGGCTCCTAGTTCAGACAAAGAAAAGGAGAGAGGATTGGCTCGAAGAGCGCCCAGCTGGATCGAACGGCGCGAGGGAGGAGAAGGCCTGGCTACGGCTGTGGAAGGTGCATGTCCCTTCAAAAGTCAGGATCTTCTTATGGAGGTTGGCCCACCAATCCCTTCCGACGGGTGACGTTCGTAATAAGCGCTGCATGGCGTCGTCGAGTGCATGTTCGTTGTGTGGGGCAGAAGACTCTTGGCGGCACTCTCTCATCGAGTGTAACGTGGCCAGATGTGTTTGGGCTCTAGCAAAGGAAGATATGCTGGAGCACATGGTGAGTTCGGCTGAGCCAAGTGCTAGGCAGTGGTTGTTTCTCATGTTGGAAACACTGTCAAAGGAGGAGTTCGCGATCATGGCGGTCACATTGTGGGCAATCTGGTTCGCTCGGAGGAAGATCATCTTCGATGGGGAGTTCCAGAGCCCACTAACGACCCATGGTTTTGTGGAGAATTACATGCGAGATTTGTCGATTGCCTACCCCCCAGCAACAAAGGGCACGCTAGGGGTTAGACCATCTCATCCTCGATGGATTGCACCGCCAGAGGGCTTTGCAAAGTTCAATGTTGACGCTGCCGTGGCGAAGAATACACGAGGCGGAGCTCTGGGAGTGGTATGCAGAAGTGCAGGTGGAGTGTTCCTGGGCGCCTCTTCCCTGGTTGTGGCGGGCATCTCTGACCCGGCCACCCTAGAGGCTCTGGCCTGCCGGGAGGCGCTGGCACTGGCGGAGGACCTCAATATCCAGAAGATGGTTGTGGCGTCAGACTGTCTCCAAGTCGTAAACAACATTGAGGGCGACTTTGGTGGCAGCTATAGTATGGTGACAAGCGAGATCAAGGCGAAGGCTGTTAGCTTCTCCGATGTTCTTTTTAGACATGAAAATAGGGCTTCTAATTCTGAAGCTCATAGAGTGGCTCGTAGTTTTGTTTCTAGCACAGTTGGTAGACAGGTTTGGCTACTTCAGCCTCCTGGAGGTCTTTGTATTCCGGTTCTGATTAATGAATAAAGAGCCGCTCTTTCCCTCAAAAAAAAAAAAAAAATCTAGAATAAATGTTGAAATTGGCAGCGCTACCTAACATCTAGAATAAATGTTGAAATTGCAAGAAAGGAAAAGGAAAAATGCAAAAAATATCAGAGCCAGGTTTCGATCCTGGGACCGGTGGGTTATGGGCCCACCACGCTTCCGCTGCGCCACTCTGATCTTGATGTAATATCTAAGACAAAATCAATTATATACATGAAAACATAGGCACTTGTAGCCGAATAGCATCGCTGCCTGCCTAACCTCGACCGCCACCAATGGCTTGTTATCAGAGTGGCGCGTCTGTTAAAACCTTGGACAACTCAGGTCAGCATCAAGTAGCGCGAACACCATGAAAAAAGGCCCTTGAACACTTCTTAAGTAAGGCCAGGGGATCAGTGTAGTCCTCACAGCCATCAAGCTTGCAACGTGCATCCAGAGATCTTTGGGAGATCCCAAGTTCTGAACTAGGGCCAAGTTGAGTTAGCTTCGCTGCTGCTAGCGATGAAGGATATACCTAGGGAAGAGAGGTGAAGATGAGGATAGACCTCGATGTGAATCATACGAGGATGATCATGCAACACAATATACTGGCTTTAGCTGCATCTCCTTGATTTGGCGGTTTGGGTTTACACACGCTTCCTCTTCACCTTTCTGCCATCGCGCCATTCCTTCCACCTCCAACGTTCTTGGAGACATTTTACGGGGACTGTTTGTCTTACAACGGGTACGGTTTCCTCCCGAGACCTACCATTCCCAGTATCCTCTAGAGAAATATTTGTGTTTCTATCTTGGTGAGAGAAAACGCTACTGACTTCGACGGAAGAGAACCATGGTCTATCAAGTATGGAGCTATAAACTTATCTCATGTCCTGTATGCACTAAATTCTATACCTACCTGATAGATATTCACATTGATCAATAAGGAATCATCTTCCCTTCATCATATTGTTAATCTACATAGAGAGCCTGACAGCACCCTTTTTGGATAAAGATAATATATGAATATTGCGAAGATACCAATTATACCCAACATCTGCAATAATGTAGTGCCCTAATGCCAACACGAATGCACACAGTGCACAAGTGCTATGATCGTCCGGATCAAAGATCATAGATTTTCACCCCGAAGTAAGTCCATACTCACAAAACAATGTTTTCAACAACCAGGCACAACCAATTAAGACCAAACTTTGGGTTTTCACCCTGGGATTTCCTCATGTGTTGTTGCCCCCACTTGCCAATTCTGCCACTCTAAGGCACAAATCACCAAGCCAGAAGCCCTACACCCACAAAACTCAAATTTCCATTGGCAGTCTTAAGTTCCCGGCTTCCATGCCATTCTTCGCGTCCGACTTCACCGTGGAGCTAAGGTATGTCCCATGATGGCAACAGACCGCAGAGTGTCACAACACCCCCCTCTGAAACCAAACGGTCACCAAAACATGGTTGCACGCGACCGAAACACCATCCTCTCCGGCAAACTCCAAGCATGTCGTCCATTTGGGATTTGTCGGCGGAGTCTTCCGAAACTCGGTAGTCCGCCCAAGATCTCACGAACGGCGACATACAATTCTTCATCACGGGGAGAGAGGAATGGAAGTACTGCCACCTTTATTCAAAGCCACACACATTTTAGTACATATATGCACGGTTGAGTGCCCAAGAGATAGTCTATGGTTGAATAATAAAATGCAAATTCTTCTTACCGTCATTGGACACACACTACAAGATTGATTCCATGGCTTCCCATGAACCAAGCTTGGAAGCCACTACAGGGAAATCAAAGCCGCATGAAAACAAGTGGTCGTTGCAGAGAACTCTGCTGGCGTATTTGGAAGTAACGAACTACCACGTCATAGCCCTCGCGTAGGAGCAACGTTTCAGAACGGAGAAGCCTAGCTGTAGATGTACGAGAAGGTGTTGTACACTTCCCAGCCTCCTCGTGTAGGTGTGATGCACTTCTTATCGTGTTTACCACGGAAGGGAACGTACGTATAAATTATCACCTGAGGTCTTCCCATGCTTAATTACGTCGGAGGAAGGAACACAACTTTTAAAATGTCCAGATCATCTGGCATGCTACATTGCAACATGGTCAATGGATTTTAAGCTACAAGGTGGGCACGGCAACTGACTTTCTCTCTCTAGCTAGTTTCCTTACACTGTATTGAATTACATGCCACTTAAGCAATGCATGTATATACACCGTTGGAAGGTCGATACGGGTTTCTTTTTTGCTAAAGTCATGATACTCTGGCTTTTTTATAGTAGGTAGCTGCAATCAGACTTTTTTTAAAACGGAAGGCTCGATGAGCCCGACTTTGAATTAACAAAGCCATCAACCGGCAAGGATTACAACGATTACAACGGAACCAACAACAAAGCAAAATAAAAAGGAAAACTGGGATTGCCAGCTAGAGATACAAGCACATGAGGTGCAAAGCTATAGCCTAACCAAGAAAAGATCAGGCAGAGCGGAGCAAGGCTCCAAACTACAGGATCTACAAACACGCCCAAGACTACAACTAAGCACCGACAGCTCCGCCTGAGAAACAAGCAACGAGCCGCCACTCCATGAAGCTGCCCCAAACTGAGGTACCACACAAAGCCGCCAGACAGAGGACCATCGACACCCGGGGGGACTAGCTAACTGCGCTAGTGAATAAACGAGCCTCCAGAGTTCACAGGGGGAAACTTCACGACAACGCCTTCAGGAAGGGAAAACGGCGCTCGCTAGCGTCGCCGTTGTCGGCACAGGGGAGCTGTGCAAAGCTTTCGCGGAAGCTTCAACACCCACCCCACGGAAGACCTAAGTCAATGCACCTGCCATCAAGACAGTCATCAGCTATTGAGAACCACCGGTGCCCCCCGTGCCACGACGCAAACTTCCGACAGCCACCCTAGGCTCGAGAGCGGCCGCGCAAAGCCGGAGGCACACCGTTTATATGAAGCTGGTCACAACGAGACACAGGGAATTGACGAGTAGAGATTCCGAGGAGGACCTCGGGGAACCCGCAAGTCAGCAGAGCAGCAGATAGTGCACCGGGGCGACAACTAGCAGCAAGAAGTGCGTCATGGCCACGCCTCCAAGGAGGTGAACGGCATCCATAGACGTCGTCGTCGCCGGCAGTGGCCGAAGCCTTGCGGTGCTTTCGCGGACACAACATCGAGCCAGCTAGCGTCCCTGCAGGCCAAACCCAGGGTAACCAAAACAGTCCTACAGGAGCAGCTCCGTGACGCGCCGCCCCCGCGGTCGTCACCACTGGCCGTAGGGAAACAAGCAAGCGGCAGCGACAAGTCGCCACCAAGCCAGTCAAGCGCTGCCCTACCAGCCCAGAGCTCAAGATCTCTCAGGCCGGAGCCAAACCCGAGAGAAGCCATGGTGTCCCTGCCCCTACCGAGACCACCAGACGCTTGTACCGGACCAAGGGGCCAAGGACCAGCCCGGGCCGCGTCACCGGAGCTGCCGTGCGCCGGCCTCGACCAGAACAAGCAGGGGAACTGGCCTGCACCCTAGCAGGATCCAGCTCGAGATGCATCTGGCCAGTCCAGGGCCGAGACAGCCCAGATGCGGCCCAAACCTAGGCCCGCATGCCCAGATCTGGGCCCGCCGCCGCCCCCCATGGCCACGGCCGCACCAGCTTCGGGACGCGCCGGCCACCGGCGACCAAGGTCACCGTGCCGAGCCGCCACTCCGCCAGGCTCCGACGCCTCCCACGCCGGCCGGAGGAAGCGCACCGACGCCGGGAAGGGCCGCCCCGCGAGACCCTTGCCAAGCGCGGGAAGGGGACAGCCACCGCCGCCGGCACCACGCGGGCTTTGCCCGGTGGCTCTCGCCGGCGGCGGCAGCGAGTAGAGGTGGTGAGGACGGCCTGAGGGGGAGGGGAGGAGAGGGTCGCCCCTGTCGCCGCGCGGGGGCGACGCGGAGCGATACGGGTTTTGGTTTCCACCCTCGTCCCCTGCAACCAGACTTCACTGAGTAGATAAATAGATGGTCCAGCATAGATATTTGTTATTCATGGAGGAAAGCTCCTCTTGTTCTACTATTGTCTTAGGAATTTGTCTGAATGTTTTGTCATGTGTGACCGTATAATTTTTTTTTAAATGCCACTTAACTGAAAATCAAATTCAAGAGGTGAATCCTCCTGCTACTTCCATTTGCAGTACTTGTTTTCCTTGAAGAAGAAAATGCGGCTTGCATGGCATCAAGAATGTTGAAAAAATGGCATCAAGAAGTTAGCGTCTTAATAGTCCAAGTTCATGCATACAGTATAAAACAAGGTGCAATTAGGAGGTAAAACTTTCAGGAATGACGCACGAGGGTATCTATACCAGAAGGCTAATCAGTCGGAATCACCATGGCAAAGACACACTTTATTTACCTTAAAACAGTTCATCTCTATTTATCTTCCTTTTTTTGAGCAGCCGGCGGGAGCTATGCCTTTTCATTGAGAAGAACAAAATCGGCCAGCTTTCCTTATAAACTTTATTTTATATAACTGCATATTTGATGGAAAAACGAAGGAAAATGTATTTGTCACACATTTACTCTGACTGAACCACAACAACGATTGCCAACTAAGGCTATCTGACCAGAGGGGAGTGTTTGTGAGGGATTAGTACTAGTGGGTCGGAGAAGGGCAACATGCACATTAGAGTTGACTTTGTTAGTTTGTTTTGTGAAATAAGTTTGTCTCCTAGGGTTCAACTACTTGTGACTTTTGTGAAAGTGGTATCGGCTGCAGGAAGGACAAAAAAGCCCGATCATGATAGAGAAATAAGATAGCGCAAATAAAATACACTGGACGCACGCACCACCATAAAGGATCTGTGCCGGAGTCTCTAGCTAAAGGGATGGCCATGTAGGTAGTCACTAGAGTACAAATATTATGCAGATGACATCAATTCAAGTTCTATAGCTACTGTTATATGTGATTTCTCGGATCACACCTCGTTCAATAACCTCTCATTCAATAATCCAAGATACACTTTTATTCATTGTATGAAATGCATCTATGCTAGAGGTGCACATTCAGTTTGGTGTCTTTACGCTTTACATGTTGTAGAACTTGGGAAATTGCAATCATGTTATAGAATTGGTGTCTTTACTCTTTCCCTTGGATTGGTTTTGACCAACAAGGAATCTATGTAGAAGTCACGCCACTAAACATTTATTTAGAAAACAAAGAGTACATGAACAAGGACAATAATCATTTTGTTTATAAACTACTAAAAATTGTAATTAAAGTTCTGAAAATCAAATCATGTTATCAACCAGAAAGTCCAATAAGAATCGACAACATGATAAGAAAACAAAAATATCAATAAGAGATAAAATTTGATGTTTGTATTTGACTTGTTTCTTCAGCTCCCTCGGTTTTTAGGGAACTTTGTGTGTCGATTTCACATGTTAGTGATGAGCATATATATGTAGAGCATGACCTGTAGTTTTAGAAATGCCAATTGGATGAGTGGAGATATTTGGCTCCCGCGTGACCTGAAATTTTGCATGCTTATAGGTTACATCATTAAATATATCTAGATTTTTGTAAAGTTCTATGATTTTGAATTTTTTAAAAAGGAAGATACCAATGGAGCTCGGGAGCCAAATATACTTTTCTCAATTGCATGCTCTTTCTCGTTGGCTAGATGGTCTTGTAGTTCAAATATTGATGGAAAAGGTTTATGTGCTTGCATATACTTCACATCACCGAAATTTTCATGTGCATTATGTTTACAAATAAGGAGAAAAGAAATGTAAGGTCCATGGAAATTCACGAGCATTCAACAAGTAAATAGATACACTCGCAAGGAAGGGTTAGAGAATGTTTTAGTACCCAGATTCTATGTTTTGTATTATTCTAAAAGCCCTCTATTTCCCTGATTGTTTGAATCTCGAAGCAACCTGGTATGTCTTATAGATGTCGTAGTTTTTTTAAGGGGAATTGAATTGCTGAAGGAGGGAATTATCTGGAGAGTTGGTATGGGAGAAGATATTGATGTGTGGAGATATTCTTGGTTACCATAAGGAGCTACTCATCGACCTAGAACACCAAGTTCATATGTTGCAGTTGAGGATGACCGATGAACTAAAAGTTTCTGAGTTGATGGATCCAAAATCCCAGTTAGAGGAGGGATGGAGGACTTGGTAGCATGGAATCATGAGAACAAGGGCTTTTTTTGTTAAATCTGCTTACCGCCTTGGTGTGTACTTACGAGATGTTAAAACAAATAATGATGCTTGCACATCTTCAGTCGTGTCTCTAGTATCATCGTGTTGGTAGCATATTTGGAGACCGAATCTGCCCGATAATAGCCTTCATTTGTGCATGAATAGTAGGAAGAGGGTGGAGCTTGACACAAGACGGCCTATGTGTGGCCGCCTGGATGAGGATGGGGGCACCTGTTTTTGAAATGTAAGAAGGTAAAGCAAGTGTGGAGAGAGTTGGTTCTTGAATATGTGCATCTGCATTGGTTGAAGCTGCAAATTCGATGCAACTATTTGAAAGTAATTGAGCTCTAGAGAGGAAAAGGAACAATTTGTCTCGATTGTCTCGTGGGACTAGTGAACAGTAAGGAATAAGGTGAATGCATTAGAGAGGGAGAAACCGGTGGCTGAAGTTTGTAGCATGATATAAAGATGATGTTTGAATTTCGAAGAAGCTCCAGGTTTGTGTACCAGGAAGAAAGACGTTTGGAAAAGGCCAGTTGGGGATAATGTAAAGATAAACTTTGATGTAGCTTTCGTTGTGAGATCGGGCGATTGCGCATGGGGATATATAGTCAGATCAAACACAGGAGAATTCATTGCTGCAGGTGCTGGAAAACTCCGACATCTTCCTACTAATAGGGCAGCAATTGAGGGGATGGAATACTGGAGAATTAATAGGGCCGTGTTTGAATCAACCCGTTGAAAGCAAAGTCTCCTGAGTTGTTAGAAATCGGTGTTCTGCTGCGAGAAGCACGTAGCAAATGTATTAACGCGTTTGATTTTTACGATTTTGTTCATTATCGACGTGGATATAACAGGGTGGCACACATGTTTCGAATGGGCCAACATGGCTGCTAGCGTGCGACAGGGATTGCAACGGCGCCCGAAAGTAGCTTCCTTGTGACGGTAAAGCACTCGTCCGTTACCCCAAGAGGAAGGTATGATGAGTACAGCAGCGAGTTTTCCCTCAGTAATAAACCAAGGTTTATCGAACCAGTAGGGGATGAAGGTCACGTGAAGGTTGTTGGTGAAGGAGTGTAGTGCGGCGCAACACGATTCCGGCGCCAACGTGGAACCTGCACAACACAATCAAGATACTTTGCCCCAACTTAACAGTGAGGTTGTCAATCTCACCGGCTTGCTGAAAATAAAGGATTAAACGTATGGTGTGGAAAATAACGTTTGCTTGCAAAGAACAACAGAGAACAATGATTGCAGTAGGTTGTATTTCAGATGTAAAAGAATGGACCGGGGTCGACAGTTCACTAGTGGTGTCTCTCCAATAAGATAAATAGCATGTTGGGTGAACAAATTAAGTTGGGCAATTGATGAATAGAGAGGGCATAACAATGCACATACATATCATGATGACAAATATGAGATTTACTTAGGGTATTACGACAAAGAACATAGACCGCTATCCAGCATGCATCTATGCCTAAAAAGTCCACCTTCGGGTTAGCATCCGCACCCCTTCCAGTATTAAGTTGCAAACAACAGACAATTACATTAAGTATTGTGCGTAATGTAAACAATACAAATATCTTTAGACAAATCATTGATGTTTTATCCCTAGTGGCAACAGCACATCCATAACCTTAGAACTTTCTGTCACTGTCCCAGATTCAATGGAGGCATAAACCCACTATCTAGCATAAATACCCCCTCTTGGAGTTATAAGTATCTACTTGGCCAGAGCCTCTACTAGCAACGGAGAGAATGCAAGATCATAAACAACACATATATGATAGATCAATAATCAACTTGACATAGTATTTCATATTCATCGGATCCCAACAAACACAACATGTAGCATTACAAATAGATGATCTTGATCATGATAGGCAGCTCACAAGATCTAAACATGATAGCACAAGAGGAGAAGACAACCATCTAGCTACTGCTATGGACCCATAGTCCAAGGATGAACTACTCACGCATCAGTCCGGAGGCGGGCATGGTGGTGTAGAGCCCTCCGGTGATGATTCCCCTCTCCGGCAGGGTGCCGGAGGCGATCTCCTGAATCCCCCGAGATGGGATTGGCGGCGGCGGCGTCTCAGAAACTTTTCTCGTATCGTGACTCTCGGTACTAGGGTTCTCGCGACGGAGAGATTAAATAGGCGAAGGGGCAGAGTCGGGGGACGCTCGAGGGGCCCACCCCATAGGGCGGCGCGGCCAGGGGTGGGGCCGCGCCCCCTAGGGTGTGGCCGGCTCGTTGCCCCTCTTCGTCTCCTCTTCGGGCTTCTGGAAGGCTCCGTGGAAAATAAGACCGTGGGCTTTTGTTTCGTCCAATTCCGAGAATATTTCCTGTGTAGGATTTCTGAAACCAAAAACAGAAGAAAACAGGAACTGGCGCTTCGGCATCTTGTTAATAGGTTAGTGCCGGAAAATGCATCAAAATGATATAAAGTGTATATAAAACATGTGAGTATTGTCATAAAACTAGCATGGAACATAAGAAATTATAGATACGTTTGAGACGTATCAAGCATCGCCAAGCTTAGTTCCTACTCGCCCTCGAGTAGGTAAACGATAACAAGGATAATTTCTGAAGTGACATGGTACTATCATAATCTTGATCAATACTATTGTAAAGCATATGAGATGAATGAAGTGATTCAAAGCAATGGTAAAGATAATGACTAAACAACTGAATCATATAGCAAAGACTTTTAATGAATAGTACTTTCAAGACAAGCATCAATAAGTCTTGCATAAGAGTTAACTCATAAAGCAATAAATTCTTAATAGAAGGTTCTGAAGCAACACAAAGGAAGATATAAGTTTCAGCAGTTGCTTTCAACTTCAACATGTATATCTCATGGATAATTGTCAACACAAAGTAATATGACGCGTGCAAATAAGCAAGTATGTAAGAATCAATGCACACAGTTGACACAAGTGTTTGCTTCTAAGATGGAAAGAAGTAGGTAAGCTGACTCAACATAAAGTAAAAGAAAGGTTGCAGAGGGAAGCAGGGATTACTCATGTGCTAGAGCTTTTATTTTGAAAACATGGAAACAATTTTGTCAACGGTAGTAATAATTCATATGTGTTATGCATAAAACATCCTATAAGTTGCAAGCCTCATGCATCGAATACCAATAGTGCTCGCACCTTGTCCTAATTAGCTCGGATTTCCATGGATTATCATTGCATTACATATGTTTCAACCAAGTGTCACAAAGGGGTACCTCTATGCCACCTGTACAAAGGTCCAAGGAGATAGATCGCATTTGATTTCTCGATTTTGATAAATCTCAACTTGAGGACATCCATACCGGGACAACATAGAAAACAGATAATGGACTCCTCTTTAATGCTTAAGCATTCAACAACAGATAATATTCTCATAAGAGATTGAGGATTAATGTCCAAGCTGAAACTTCCACCATGATACATGGCTTTGGTTGGCGGCCCAATGTTCTTCTCTAACAATATGCATACTCAAACCAAATCATGACAAATCACCCTTACTTTAGACAAGACAAATATGCATAGCAACTCACATGATATTCAACAAAAGTGTAACAGTTGATGGCGTCCCCAAAAACATGGTTACCGCTCAACAAGCAACTTATAAGAAATAAGATACATAAGCGACATATTCTTTACCACAATAGTTTTTAAGCTACTTTCCCATGAGCTATATATTGCAAAGACAAGGAATGAAATTTTTTTAAAGGTAGCACGCAAGCAATTTACTTGGAATGGCAGAGAAATACCACATAGTAGGTAGTTATGGTGGACACAAATGGCATAAGTTTTGGCTCAAGGTTTTGGATTCACGAGAAGCATTTCCTCTCAGTACAAGGCTTTGGCTAGCAAGGTTGTTTGAAGCAAACACAAGTATGAACCGGTACAGCAAAACTTACATAAGAACATATTGCAAGCATTATAAGACTCTACACTGTCTTCCTTGTTGCTCATACACTTTTACCGAGAAAATATCTAGACTTTAGAGAGACCAATCATGCAAACCAAATTTCAACAAGCTCTACGGTAGTTCTCCACTAATAGGTTTAAACCACATGATGCAAGAGCTTAAACATGATCTACTTGAGAGCTCAAAACAATTGCCAAGTATCAAATTATTCAAGACAACATACCAATTACCACATGAAGCATTTTCTGTTTCCAACCAAATAGCAATAAACGAAGAGGTTTTCAACCTTCGCCATGAACATTAAAAGTAAAGCTAAGAACACCAGTGTTCAATATGAAAAAGCGGAGCGTGTCTTTCTCCCACACAATGAATGCTAGGATCCGAATTTATTCAAACAAAAACAAAACAAAAAGCATACAGACGCTCCAAGTAAAGCACATAAGATGTGACGGAATAAAAATATAGTTTCACTAGAGGTGACCTGATAAGTTGTTGATGAAGAAGGGGATGCCTTGGGAATCCCCAAGCTTAGATGCTTGAGTCTTCTTGAAATATGCAGGGATAATCCACGGGGGCATCCCCAAGCTTAGACTTTTCACTCTTCTTGATCGTATTATATCATCCTCCTCTCTTGATCCTTGAAAACTTCCTCCACGCCAAACTCAAAACAATCTCATTAGAGGGTTAGTGCATAATCAAAAATTCACATGTTCAGAGAGTACACAATCATTCCCAACACTTCTGGACATTACCCAAGGCTACTGAAAGTTAATGGAGCAAAGAAATCCACTCAACACAGTAAAAGAGGCAATGTGAAATAAAAGGCAGAATCTGTCAAAACAGAACAGTCCGTAAAGACGAATTTTTTAGAGGCACTTAACATGCTCAGATGAAGAAGCTCAAATTGAATGAAAGTTGCATACATATCTGAGGATCCCTCATGAATTTTCACAGATTTTTCTGAGTTTCCTACAGAGAGATCTACTCAAATTCTTGATAGCTAGAAATCTGTTTCTGCGCAGAAATCCAAATCTAGTATCAACCTTATTATCAAAGACTTTACTTGGCACAACAATGCAATAAAGTAAAGATACAAAGGTATTGCTACAGTAGTAACAAGCACCTTGACTCAAATATAAAACAAAAATTGCAGAAATAAAATAATGGGTTGTCTCCCATAAGCGCTTTTCTTTAACGCCTTTCAGATAGGCGCAGAAAGTGTAAATCAAGTAACATCAAGAGAAGAAGCATCAAGAGAGGAGTTGGGAGTTTTCTCAACAATGCATTGTATCTTACCTATGTAAGTTTCAGAGGCTCCTCTTTCATTACTTTTAGGCTTACTATCCTCCTCAAATAAATTTTCAGGAACAATCCAATCAAAATTCTTTTCTAGTGTCTCATGCATTCCTATGAGCTTATAAGGTATTGGTACTTTAATCTCCCCCTCACAATTGACTTTATTAGTGTATTTTAGTCTATCTTTTTCCATCTTTTCAAGGGTATTTGCAAAATTGGTATAAAAGCCAAGCATCTTATGTTGAATAAAGACTTTTCTAGCTTCTCTAGCTTTTATGAGAGCATTTGTAATATGTTTTGTAAAGGCCAAGTTTATACCGCTAGCATTAGGACTTCTAGCAAGTTTTTGCAAGAACTTAATAACTTCAGAGATATGACAATTATCAAAATCAAAACCATTATGATCTAAAGCAATGTGATCATTGTCCCCAATATTCTGAAAAATTTCAGCACTCTTATCACAAACAGTTTCAGCAGTTTCAGGCAATTTTGTATGCTTTGTATTAGTAGAAACATTGCCAACACCAATTATTTTACCATTGATAGTAGGAGGTTTAGCAACATGTGAAGCATCAACATTACTAGTGGTAGTAATAGTCCAAACTTTAGCTATATTATTCTCTTTAGCAAGTTTTTCTTCTCTTTCCCACCTAGCATGCAATTCAGCCATCATTCTAATATTGTCATTAATTCGAACTTGTATAACATTTGTTGTAGCAAATGACTTAATATCTTTATCTTCATTAGGCATAACTTTCAATTTTAAAAGATCAACATCAGCAGCAAGACTATCAACCTTAGAAGTAAGAACATCAATTTTACCAATCTTTTCCTCAACAGATTTGTTAAAAGCTGTTTGTGTACTAATAAATTCTTTAAGCATGACTTCAAGACCAGAGGGTACACTCCTACTATTGTTTTAAGAATTACCATAAGAATTACCATAACCATTACCATTATTAGAAGGATATGGCCTATAGTTGTTACCAAAATTATTCCTATAAGCATTGTTGTTGAAATTATTACTTTTAATGAAGTTCACATCAACATGCTCTTCTTGAGCAACCAATGAAGCTAAAGGAACATTATTAGGATCAACATTAGATCTACCATTAACAAGCATAGACATAATAACATCAATCTTATCACTCAAGGAGGAGGTTTCTTCAACAGAATTTACCTTCTTACCTTGTGGAGTCCTTTCAAGTGTGCCATTCAGAGTAGTTGATCATCATATCATCAAGAAGCTTTGTTGCAGCACCCAAAGTGATGGACATAAAAGTACCTCCAGCAGCTGAATCCAATAGGTTCCTTGAAGAAAAATTCAATCCCGCATAAAAGGTTTGGATGATCATCCAAGTAGTCAGTCCATGGGTAGGGCAATTCTTTACCAAAGATTTCATTCTTTCCCATGCTTGGGCAACATGTTCATTATCCAATTGCTTAAAATTCATTATGCTACTTCTCAAAGATATAATTTTAGCAGGAGGATAATATCTACCAATAAAAGCATCTTTACATTTAGTCCATGAATCAATACTATTCTTAGGCAAAGATAGCAACCAATCTTTAGCTCTTCCTCTTAAGGAGAAAGGAAACAATTTCAGTTTTATAATATCCCCATCTACATCCTTATACTTTTGCAGTTCACAAAGTTCAACAAAATTATTAAGATGGGCGCAGCATCATCAGTACTAACACCAGAAAATTGCTCTCTCATAACAAGATTTAGTAAAGCAGGTTTAACTTCATAAAATTCGACTGTAGTAGCAGGTGGAGCAATAGGAGTGCATATAAAATCATTATTATTGGTGCTAGTGAAATCACACAACTTAGTGTTCTCAGGAGTATTCATTTTAACAACAATAAAAATAAGTAAAGCAAACTAAATTAAGTAAAGTAAAACAAGTAACTAATTTTTTTGTGTTTTTGATATAAAGAAAGCAAACAAGACAGAAAATAAAATAAAGTAAACCACAACAATAAACAAAGTAAAGAGATTGGATGTGAGAGACTCCCCTTGCAGCGTGTCTTGATCTCCCCGGCAACGGCGCCAGAAAAGTAGCTGCTGGCGTGCGACAGGGATTGCAACGTCGCCAGAAAGTAGCTTCCTTGTGACGGTAAAGCACTCGTCCGTTGGGAACCCCAAGAGGAAGGTATGATGAGTACAGCAGCGAGTTTTCCCTCAGTAAGAAACCAAGGTTTATCGAACCAGTAGGAGATGAAGGTCACGTGAAGGTTGTTGGTGAAGGAGTGTAGTGCGGCGCAACACCAGAGATTCCGGCGCCAACGTGGAACCTGCACAACACAATCAAGATACTTTGCCCCAACTTAACAGTGAGGTTGTCAATCTCACCGGCTTGCTGTAAACAAAGGATTAAACGTATGGTGTGGAAAATAACGTTTTCTTGCAAAGAACAACAGAGAACAATGATTGCAGTAGGTTGTATTTCAGATGTAAAAGAATGGACCGGGGTCCACAGTTCACTAGTGGTGTCTCTCCAATAAGATAAATAGCATGTTGGGTGAACAAATTAAGTTGGGCAATTGACAAATAGAGAGGGCATAACAATGCACATACATATCATGATGACTAGTATGAGATTTACTTAGGGTATTACGACAAAGAACATAGACCGCTATTCAGCATGCATCTATGCCTAAAAAGTCCACCTTCGGGTTAGCATCCGCACCCCTTCCAGTATTAAGTTGCAAACAACAGATAATTGCATTAAGTACTGTGCGTAATGTAAATAATACAAATATCCTTAGACAAAGCATTGATGTTTTATCCCTAGTGGCAACAGCACATCCATAACCTTAGAACTTTCTGTCACTGTCCCAGATTCAATGGAGGCATGAACCCACTATCTAGCATAAATACCCCCTCTTGGAGTTACAGTATCAACTTGGCCAGAGCCTCTACTAGCAACGGAGAGAATGCAAGATCATAAACAACACATATATGATAGATCAATAATCAACTTTACATAGTATTCCATATTCATCGGATCCCAACAAACACAACATGTAGCATTACAAATAGATGATCTTGATCATGATAGGTAGCTCACAAGATCTAAACATGATAGCACAAGAGGAGAAGACAACCATCTAGCTACTGCTATGGACCCATAGTCCAAGGATGAACTACTCACGCATCAGTCTGGAGGCGGGCATGGTGGTGTAGAGCCCTCCGGTGATGATTCCCCTCTCCGGCAGGGTGCCGGAGGCGATCTCCTGAATCCCCCGAGAAGGGATTGGTGGCGACGGCGTCTCAGTAACTTTTCTCGTATCGTGGCTCTCGGTACTAGGGATTTCGCGACGGAGAGATTAAATAGACGAAGGGGCAGAGTCGGGGACGCTCGAGGGGCCCACCCCATAGGGCGGCGCGGCCAGGGGTGGGGCCGCGCCCCCTAGGGTGTGGCCGCCTCGTCGCCCCTCTTCGTCTCCTCTTCGGACTTCTGGAAGGCTCCATGGAAAATAAGACCGTGGGCTTTTGTTTCGTGCAATTCCGAGAATATTTCCTGTGTAGGATTTCTGAAACCAAAAACGGCAGAAAACAGAAACTGGCGCTTCGGCATCTTGTTAATAGGTTAGTGCCGGAAAATGCATCAAAATGATATAAAGTGTATATAAAACATGTGAGTATTGTCATAAAACTAGCATGGAACATAAGAAATTATAGATACGTTTGAGACGTATCAGTGACCTCTCCTTTTGTACAGTACTATTGGTTGGGGAGCCCCATGGGGCGCCTCCTCACCGGTCAGGTGCGTCCCAATCATTTCAAAGAACTGTGTGTGATGCCTTCTCTTTTTTACTCTCAAGCTGGTTGTAATGGGGCAGTGAAATATGATGTGACAACATGCATGCTGTGATACCATTTCAGACGTATAGGGGTTACAATTTCAGAAGATATTTGGTGGTACCAAGCGTGTTTCTCATAGGGAAATCATTTAGACAAAAACAAGTACTTTACATAGAACCTGAAAGTTGTTGTGTGAGCCTACCAAGGCACCTTGTGGATTTTGTTTTGCAGATAAAAAAAGGTTTACTTCAATTCAATTCAATAGTGTATTACACATCACCATTTCGACATGAGCATATGCATAATTCACATACAAAGGAAAAGAGGACTGGATCGGAAGGAGCATGCAGCAGCACCAAGATGGATCGGGACCTATAAGGAAATAAAGGAGGATCCACAGAAGCATTTACACAGGAAAAATAACAGGATATAGAGAACCAGCAAATGATCCTATGAAGATACCTTCCATAGATAGTCCCGAATCACTAAACATGCATGGAAGTACTTTCCTTTCTTTCTGGTCGGTGGAAGAAGATTCTCAACTTGTAGATACAATGGCCACATCGCCCTGCCAAAGAGGAAGAAACGCGAGAAAACAATGACAGTAGCAGATGGAAACCCGACCTAAACAAACAACATCATGCATCTCTTCTTAGGATAATTGACATCCTCACTGTGGAGGCCCATCAGACCAGCCTGCAAAAACACTATGTTTCGGCTGATGTTCTCCAGAACCATATTTTACTCATGAAAAATAGGAAGCCAACACAAACAGTTAAGGAGTGGATCAACGAACCACCTTTTTACCGAGTAGCAGGATCGGTTCAGTTTAGGAAAAGGGGAATAAACAGAAGCTTAGGCTAATTTACAGCAGAAGAGAAAGTGATGCGCCGTTTTGCCTATCATAAAACCCAAATAATTAAAAGAACCAAATAATTCCTCATGGATAAATAAAAAAAGCCAAAAAAACCTTGTATAGCCAACTCACAAGCAATGTAAGGAATGGGCGGGAGACTTATGGTTCCATAAAAAGGTCACAGCAATTGTGTAGTAAAAGAAAAATTGAAGAGTGTATCATCTCGTAATAATATTCAGGTCATTAAATCATAGAAATTAAAAAGGCTGAAACGCTAAAAAAGACAGGCACTTGATGCATCAGCATTTGCTGATCCCTTGGTTGGCCAACAAAATTGCAGTCTAGAATGTAGCAATGCACGAAAAGGCAACTGTGTAGGCATCGATTCATAACACTCGGAAAAAGAGAACAACTGAAATTCCAGAAGTTAATATTTAAGTTGTTCTTGTACTGGAAACATGCACAACATAAGGAAAGTTCCCTATTACAAAATTAGTAGTGCATAAGAAAGCAGATAAATCATGCTATGAACAAGCATAACAATTAGCAAAGGTTTTTTGGTAGATGATTGAATTTATGCATTGCATAAAAACAATGAGACAAGGGAGGATATATATGCCAAGAAATAATCTTTGTAAAATGTAAGCAACAATATCCATGTCACAATATTGTTTCTCTGCATTCTTCATACAAGCATCCTAATAAGTTTACATAATCAATCAAATGTGTGTGTCATAAAATACAAATACCAAGGCTAAATAAGTTCTAGATTTGATGTGTTATTGGAAATATTACATATTACCATGTCAATGAAACCAAGCAAGATGCTCTTGCAATTCATGGTATAAAATTTTAGAAGCTTGAGCATGGGTGGTCAGAGGTCAAAACAATGCCTTTGAAGTTACTAATAAAAAATCTACAACTATAGGAACAACAATGCTTGTGAACTAATAAACAACATGGGTCTCTTTTTAGTTATTAGTAAGGACAATGAAATTAAACCGGCACATTTTACATTTCACCACGGTCAAAGAACCTTCAAGGTTTTCCTCGTACAACAATTAAATACTGTAATTTGCAACATTGTAATTCATATGAACATACTAAAACCATATACTAACTTACCATGCATATAAAAGGCTTTATTGCTATCTGAAATCTTAGCCTCCTTAATGAACAACTTGGTCAGAATCATCAACACTAAAGTAAAGATGGTGATAAACAATCATGGGTTGTGGTGTGAAGCAAACAATGCTATGATACAATTTTTAACATTTGAATAGCACTAAATCTAGAACTGGAAGTGCGACAACACCTACAGATTTTGGGTACCTCTATACTGGGAACGTGGATGCAAAAAAAAAAAAAGTTGCATGCTAGCCTGACCATTCTTTGGCTAGAGTTATTGCGACACCATCTACCTGTCAAATAGTGATTTATGATCATCCAACCATCATATGGAAAGCTATATTTACAAACTGAACATTTAGGAAAGTTCTGAAACCAACATCAAAAGAATGGAGAGAGATAATGACCAAAAGGATGGTACAAGCCATAGATGGCGATCTGAACCGGTATGTGAATTAGGCTTATCGATGGAGAAAGCAGAAGCAGGTCTTGCACTTGATGAGGGGCTAGATGAATACTTTTGAACAAGGTATTTGAGTCACGACTCAAAATTGAGTCACCAACCCTGTGACTCAGTGGTTACTCGACAAAAGTCATTGTACAGTCGCCATAAGTCACTGTTTAGTCGTGAGTTGTCGTGATTTTGAGAAAATGACTAGGCGACACAAAGACTCAAAAACCCTCACATGCCTTAGCATAATCACTCCAAATAGGACATCCAAGCATAGATGAGACTTATAACAGCGATCTAAATCAGGCTAGAAGCAGCATTTTTTATGTCAAATCACTGAGAAATTGTATTACCTTGCTCTGAGTCTCATGTATTTTTTTTTGCGAAATCTGAGTCTCATGTATCTAACCAGTCTAATACAAATATGGGATGCATTCCCCTACTACAGAAACACAAACGGATAGGTGCAACCTGCAAGATATTTCTAGTGAGTATTTCGTTAGTGTTTGTACCAAAACAAAAAAAAGGAAAGGGTAGCAAAGCTGCAGCTATCTTTATTATCCATGATTCATTCCTTTGTCACTGAATGATTATTTTGTCCTGAGTCTCACATGGTTCGGCATAATCACCCGAAATAGGAAATTCAAGCATGATGAGAATTATAACAGCGATCTAAACTAGGCTAGAAGGAGCATTTTTTCCTGTAACACGCTACTAAAACTGCCCCATAATTTGATACTGACAAAGGAATGAGGTAACTAATTTCCTTGGAAACTCAGTTTGTACGTGAAGGCAGAAGCTAATTTCGGAAAAGAAAAATAGAACCACAAAGCTTCTTGCCTAGACAAATACACATGGTCATGGTAGAGTAGGTATCACTATGTTAAACAAATACTGCGAGGGGAGATAGTTTCGGTGGGATGATAGCACAGGGTAAACAAATCGAGTTCACCACGTTTTAGTCTCAAACATAAAACAAGTCCGAACCCAAAGCACATGACATCCACTCTACCGAAAGAGAAAATCTGAAGCATTACAATGCTAGATTCGCTTATTCCAAATTTATATCATTGCATAACCTCCTCATCAAGACATCTAACACCAATGGCGTGATAAAAGTATATGAACATTTACAGAAGAAAATATAGCAAAATACCTTCTTACTTACGAGACTACCTCTGAAAATAGAACTTACAATTGTATGATAGCAGACAATCAATGCAGGTTTGCTAGCCTGCACAAAGGCACAATTGGTTACAAGGTTATATTAGCCTCCTAGCTTAAATAAATAATGGCAATGACAACTGCAGAAATTTAAATAAATGCAGCAGTAAAGTAGACAACCAAAGTTTTACAAGAAGCATCATGCGAATACAAACTAAACCAGGTTTTACATAAGTAATTCTTACGGGCCATTTTCTTTGAAGAAGCTGACAAACTCAAACTTGGGAAAATCTGTAAGTTGGCCAGAAACATATTACATGTCACTACAATAGTTAGTCGTGTCTAGATATCAAAAGACGAACGATTTTAGCAAGACGGAAAATAAACTAAATGAAAAAACTGCTGACTGAGCTGACTGAACAGGAAGGCCGCGGAACACCCTCAACCAGGCAAAGAGCAGACCATTTTTGGAGTAAACTGGCAAGGCACAGGCAAATGGACACAATAAAACAAGAACCATCATACACCAGCAAGTACTTGCTGATAACTTCAACAGCACGGCAGCAGCAATGACCAGCGGCAGAACGGCTCAAATATCAGAGCTGTAACCGAAAGAAAGTAAATCAGTATGAAAACCATCTGTATAAATTATGGACAGGGAAGCCATAGCTTTCATAGTGATAGATTAAAGAAGCAGAACGATGGCAATGGCACAAATCCTGAATTAGGAATATAAACCACCTTTTGCAGTGGTAAACAATCTCACTTTATGACTGTACTCGCATAAGTTTGTAAATGTTATAAAGAAATCGTTATAAGATAACAGGATAAGTTGGAAAGTAATCACTAAGACCAAATAAAGAGGGTATATTATCTCATTTTATTTACCAGTACGCTAATCCCACACACGCACTGCCCTGATCATGTAAATTATGAAAATAACGATATATTATAACATGAAAACCAAAAAGAAAATATAAGATTAGTATAGTGTATCGAGTTTCTAAAGCTCACTATAGTGTACAAAAACTCAATATATCACAGTGATCAAACAATGTGTGTGTTCCCCTGCCATCTGGAATAAAAATAATTAATTGCATTTGCCATGTCTGTGATAATGAGGCGAGCGTAGCCCATTAAACCCGACACACTACGTGTAGAGTGACGCGCGGAAAGGAAAATATCATTTTGTCGATTGAAGTGACGATCACACTAGGAGACTATTAGGTCAAAAGAGACTAAGGGGGGTGTAAGCAATGTAGTGTAGTGTGAGTTCTCACGATCCTTGCATGTTCATTTGTTAGCTGAAATTTACATGTTAGTTTATGGTATAGTCCATAGTAAGGCAACAATTATTTGCGTGCTAAAACTAATGAATGAATCGCCCATCCTAATCCAGAAGCAGATTGATCATGTGACTTCTACGCATTCAATCAACTATGCTAACTCTTCCATTTCAAGTTTGAGTTTTTTTTCTAGTGTAGTCATTCCTAGAATTCTTGTGAACTCGACACGCACATTTACCAGATTCCTTTGCAAGACTAGGCTTTGAAGTGATTAAGATATAGAACAATGTATGAGACAAAAGCCAATTTTATGAAGAAAAAATAGAGCATGCATGCTACGACTAATTCATCAATTTCTTCTGCCATCACGATCCGAGACTAGCATACATGGCATACACGCCCGGTGGAGGCAGGAGTATGGCTAGGTGGAAATAAAGAGGAAAGAGTCGCACGGTACTACCAAGATGTACTCAATGTTGCGCACCAACTTAAATGACAACTTTCCAAACTCAACAATCTCTGCACTAATTGATAATGGCATTGAACATATCAGTCCATCTGTTTCTCATCATGATTTTATTTTTTTCTGAAGGGAATCTAATGATGTTAAAGTCTCCCCAATGAGCAGAGGTAACTCTTGGTCACTGCAGGAGCTCAATCAAGAAATCTTCCTTGTCATCTAGTTGAGCAGCTCCATAGACAATGATCAAATTCCATTTCATCTGTATTTTTTTATCTAGAAGAGTGACTTTGATATAAAAACTGCCAACCTCAGTCTTACAGATATCAAACCTGGATGACCTAAAGCCACCCAGTTGCCATCTGCATCTTGCTCCATAGTTCAGAGAATACTAGTAAAGTTTGTTTATTACTGTGGCACTTACTATGAAACAATAATTCCCGGAATACTTCAAAAAAAGAGCTCCCAAACGGAGCCTCGGTTTTGTTCCTGTTCAGTTATTGGCGGTTGTTTAAAAGGGCTGGAGGTCGTGTAAGCGAGGTCTTCAGGTTCATCACCCAACCCCGCTTCTTCAGAGTTTCTCTGGTGAGCCTTGCCACCGCACCTGGTGGAGGCGAGAGAATGATTTGGCGGGAACAAAGAGGAAAGCGTCGCAAGGTAGTCACAAAGATGTGCTTGATGTTGCACTGCCACTCAAATGATAACTTCCCCAACTCAACAATCTCTGTGCTAAATTGTACCAACTGAACTTGATACAAGCGGCCCATGTCCTCATTCTAGATCTAGAACACACCTCTAGAACTAGTCCTCACATTCCTCTCTGATTAAAATTTCCAATGTATCCCATTTCCAATAAATCGAATCTGCCAATTGGTGACGCTTGTCGTGCCAATCATCTTTCCTCTCATCCCGCGTGTTTGGCTATGTCCAGAACTAGCAGTTGCATGTTATTAAGCTGCACGAGAAACTAGTTATTTGTAGGATAGTGCGGGGACATAGTATGCGGCCTTGACTTAACTCCTCCGCCAAACATAAAATGAAATTGTAAAAATCAATCCGCCGCAAAGCGCGGGCATGTTTCCTAGTAATAATAATAATAATAATAATAATAATAATAAATGAATAAAAACATAATTATTTTATATTCAAATCACTCATATTTTTCTAATAATAAATCATATATTATTTGTCCAATTCCGGTTTACAGATTGTTTTGGTTTCAAAAAATACAGAAATATATCACAATGGTATAAGAGTTAATATGATTGATATGGTAGTATTTACAACAAGGTACAATCACATTCGCGGGAGCCCAGCAGGAAAGAATCGAGGAGTTAAGCGTGCTGAGGGTTGAGTAGTGTGCGGATGGGTGACCGACCGGGAAGTGATGATCAAGTCTACAATTTGACTACAGATTAAGTGTAAGTAGTATTAAAAATGGTCCAAGTGAGAGAGTAACAAGTCAAAAAAAAAGAAAAAATAAATTAGGAAAATGAAATAAGGAAAATGAAAAACATAATTATTGAAAACAATATTTAGTCGCGGTTGGTATTACGGCCCGGGACTAAAGGTTCTCCAGCCCAAACCCTGTAACGTGACCACGTGGAGAACCATTTATCCCGGCTAGCAACGGGACTGGGACTAAGCTTTGGATGCAGTGCCTGACCCTGTGGGAGGCGGTGGAGACTGTGGAGAGGGATGACACGAGTCCAGAACACATCTCCTGGAAAGGTGTGGAATCGGGAGTCTACACGGCGAAGGGCACGTACAAGATGCTCTGTCTTGGAAGCGTCCGGTGGAGTATGAGCGAGCCATTATGTGTGGGTCCTTCTCTCCCATGAAATGTAAGATGTTTGCATGGCTGGCTCTGAAGTATAGGTTGTGGACTTCAGTTCAGACAGGAGGGCAAGACATGGGCTCCAGGAGCACCCGGACGCGTGCTATACACGTCTGCAAGAGGAGGACAGCGTCGATCATATTCTAGTCACATGCCCCTATGCGAGACAGGTGTGGTGCAAGGTCATACTCAGTGCGAACCTTCGGATAGCGGATCCAGGATTCACGGGGAACCTACAGCGATGGTGGACGGAGGCCCACAAGCGAGTGCGGAGGATCAACAGGAAGCGCTTCGACTCGATGGTCATTAGCACGGCATGAACGCTCTAGAAACAGAGGAACGCAAGAGCTTTGGGGAATGTGAGGGAGCAAAAAACGGTAGACCAAATGTTAGTGGAGATTAGAGAGGCTTTTCACCTATGGGAGAGGGCGAAGAGAGGAGAGAGGCTAGGTATAGCGAGAGAGTAAGCCTAGGCGGAGGGAGGCGGTGTGTGTGTGTGTGTCTTAGCACTGGCGTGCTTTCTTGTGTTTTCTTGTACTTGTTATGCTTCTTCTTCTATAAAGAAAGATTCTTCTATAAAGATAAGGCACGCTATTCGCGTGCTCTCGAAAAAAAAAGGGTCTTGTAGCTAATTTTTTTCCTATTTTTTCTGTGATAATTGAGAAGAACCTTGGAAGCTCTATGCATCTGCAACTGCAGCCTCCACTTGCCTCATTGTAGTATTAAATCTTTGCTGAGCAACATTGGTGCAGGTTCAGTGACATGGTTAAACATCTGACTGTTGATATCTGTCAAGAGAAACGAACTATGGTGCTCAAAAATAGAGGGAAATTGAACATGATCTAATTTCTTCAGTTGGCATGGATTTCTCTTCTTCTTTTAAGTATACATGGATAAATCTGTTAAGTCGAAACTGCAACCCAGGCCTGCAAGCTAGCACTCCCACTGTCCAGCAAAATACATCCTGTTATTTATGTTTCACAGCTAAAGAAAGCAGTGAGCAGTCTGTACAAGATCAGTTGCCAGAACCAAATCATGAAGAGGTGGTGCCAGACATGGTGTTGGGCACAAGGTGGCGTCGCCGTGATTCTGTATTGGTTCGCCAAGTGAAGGTGCGTTGACAAGGGTTGTCTGAGGCCCTGGCAACCTGGGAGGACGAAGAAGAACTGAAGATCAAGGACCCAGATTGTCCAGCTTGGGGACAAGCTGGATCTCAAGGGGAGGGTAATGTCATGGACCAAAGGAATGATGTGGCAATGGAAGCTATAGGTCAACAGAGAAGGAGGTTGCGTCGGGCAGGAAGAAGACATGCTAGGGTCCATGGACAAGAATGGACCAGTTGAAGCCTAGGAAGCGAGAAGAATGTCAGCCCATCTCCGTTGCCGTGTCCCAGTTGGCATCAAGGGGCTTAAAGCGAGATGCCGTGTGATCCACTCGTTGTCGATTGACCATTACATGATATTGTATCCCCAACCTCCTGCTTCTTCTCTCCCTCCCGAACTGCTCTCCTCTCCAATTCCCCTTCCTGAGTTGTAATCGAACCTTCAATCCTTGTGTTGGCATAGTGGAGAGTAGTGGTACCGTAACAACTGTGCAGTTTGGTTGCCCGTGGATCATTATCAGCAGAACATCTTGAGAATTCTTAATTCCTGATCTCACTCAACTCTGAACGGTTGTAATTTTCTGCTAATAACCTGCAGAGAGAATCAACAAGACAGTACTTTAATAAAGAATTATGCGCACAGTTGAAATAAACTTTACATCTGTACTTGGCAGTTCAACAGCATCAAGTACTCGACTACTTGAGTTTTGTGGCTGGTGGGTTAACCCACCAGGATTGCAATAGTTTACTGGGCCAAACCTGCTATGAGTTTTGTTAATTACTGAATACTAAGTTCAATTTTCGCTAGCTGCAATCTGGCACATCATGACTGGATAAACCTGGGGACAGCTGAAGGGGAATTATTTCATAACTAAAGTACAAATTTGTTTCATATGGATCAGGTAAAGGAGTTAGACACTTCTCTTCACACGCATTATAAGCAGTTCTATGTGGGGGTACTCAAGGTGCAGTTGGATTGGCAGGTGTAAGTACTAAAAATGAACATATGTAAAATAATAGAACTCTTTAGCTACAGTTATCCACCTCACAAAAGACAGAAATGCTCCTCTACACTCTGCCAAAGGGAGCTCTCCATGTTCCATGGAGATGCCAATCTCACGGCAGAAACTTGGATTCGCGAGAACTCCTAGAGTACTCAGTTATAACCCTGACACCTTCAAAATACCAGCTTCATTTCTCAAAAGTATAGAACACTCAGATTTTCTTTTCTGATCCTGCCTGCAGGATAGAAGAAATGCCATGGTATCCTGATTTCGTGCTATCATGCACAATTCACATTATTTTACTATGCATGTGACATAAGGACAAGAAATTACACAATGCAATAGTTGCAAATAGACCAACCAGCCAGCTGGGGAATAACAGAATTGTTGTAGGGACTTAGCTGCAGGATAGAAAAGAAAGAAGGGCTAAAGTGCAAAGTGAAAGTTGTATATGTTAGATGTGAAAGGAATGGATCGGCTGTGTGAAGCTCCCAGAATATTCCCCATGTTCTTCCTCTCAAATCCCTAGAGCCCAAATCCAAATTTCTACAAATTACAACATGGTATCAGAGCTGACATCACCAGCAGCGCTCGATCTGGCCCTAGAGGAGAGGCAGCTTTGGTGCTGAAGAGGTGGACGTGCTGCTTCTCTGAATCGGAGGTTCGGCTGTAGCGGCCGGCAGCAGCGTGCGGCCAGGAGAAGTAGCGGGGCTGCAGAAGATTGGGGACCAGCGGTGGCTGGGTGCAGAGGAGTGCATCTTTGCCCCGGTACGTGATTGATTTGGTGTTTGTTGGAAAATCTTCCTGCCAAGCAGGAAGGAGCCCAGAAGGGAGCAGCTGCAGTTTATATAGCTGCGATCTGCAAAGGGGTTGATTGGAGGCTCACACAACAGTCCAAAAGTGGTTGGTGGCGTGGTTGCAGAGTGAAGAAGCTGAGGCTGGAAGAGAGGAAGAGGTGTATGTGGCCAGAGGAGGTGTGGATAGAGCCGATTTGTTTGAGGCAGTGTTGGTGACAGTAGCAGTGGGAGAGGCTGAGATTGTGCTGTTGTAGGAGAACAAGATGGGTATTGGTGAGTTTTGTGGTTATAGAGGTGGATATGCCGGTGCAGCTAATATAGTCACTAATGCAAGTGGGAGTTGCTTCAGAAGAAGACCAATGGAAAGAATACATGGTTCTGAGGTTGCTGGGGAATTATTACACACCGTTAAGGTCCAAATGACAATTGATGAATGGGAAAAATGGCAAAGATTTAAGGAAGCAAGCTGCCGTGGTAAATCTGATTTGCACAGACACAATTGCTCCAATGCAAGATGGCTAATAGACTCCGGTGCATCTAAACATATGGCAGGGTCTTATAAGGAATTCTGTGAGTATACTCCTGATTTTACACACCAGAATGTCACACTTGCTGACGGTTCTGTCCAAAGTATTGTGGGGTCAGGAAAGATTAAATGTTGTCCAAACATAACACTATCATCAGTGTTGCATATTCCCTCGTTCCCAATTAATCTTTTGTCAATCAGTTGCATCACTAGTGAGCTTAATTGCGCTGCTATCTTTCTTCCAACTAGATGCATTTTTCTGGAACTTGAAAGCGGAAGGGAATTAGGGACCGGGAGTATGCTTGATGGCTTGTATTACCTGAACAAGGAGGTTTCTCCTTTAGTTGCATCTGTTATATCTCCTTCACCACTAGAAGAGTTTCTACTTCAACACCGTAGGTTGGGGCACATGCCTTTTGCTACCTTGGGACAGCTCTATCCTAATCTCTATAATAAAGTTAAGAAAGAAAACCTAGTATGTGATGCATGCCAATTTGGGAAACAAACTAGGAGAACTTATGTGTCATCTGACAATCGGAGTGACACACCACTTGAAGTTATACATTCTGATGTGTGGGGTCCTAGTGGAGTTTCAGCTTTAAATGGTTACCGCTCATTTGTTACCTTCATTGATTGTTGTACTAGAGTCACTTGGGTTTATGTGTTGAGGAATAAAGATAATGTGTTTGAATGCTTCGTTGATTTCCATAATATGATCAAGACACAATATAATGCATGCATGAAAGTGTTCCGTACTGACAATGGTACAGAGTATGTGAACAAGGAATTTGATAAGTACTTATCCAGTTTTGGGATAATTCATCAAACAACGTGCCCAGGTACTTCTCAGCAGAATGGTTTGGCTGAAAGGAAGAACAGGCATCTACTGGAGATAACTCGTTGCATAATGACAACTATGAATGTTCCAAAGTTTCTGTGGGGAGAAGCTGTGATGACAGCCGCTTATTTGATAAATAGAATGCCATCGAGGGTACTTGGATATAAGAGCCCCATAGAGTGTCTAACAGGTGAAACAACGTATGTGGTTCCACCCAAGGTCTTTGGCTGTGTGTGCTTTGTAAAGGACTACAGGCCATCTCGTTGGCAAACTTGATCCAAGGGCATTGAAGTGTGTGTTTGTGGGTTATTCCGGTAAACAAAAGGGTTATAAGTGTTGGTGTCCTTCCGAAAGAAGAATGTTTGTGAGTGCAGATGTGGCATTTAGGGAGCACGTACCATTTTATGGTGAACCAACATACTTAACTTATGTATTTCCCGATATGTTTACTAATGAAATCCTAGGTGAAGATTGTGAGGCAGGGGGAGAGGAGGTAGAGGAACATGATACATCCACATCAAGAGAGATGATAATCGGGGTAATTCCGTCAGAAATAGAACATGAAGAAAGGCAGGGAGAGAAAAATGACTCATCAAATGAGGCACTTCGATGGCCTAAACCAAATGAAGAAAATAAGATTCAGGTATATACACGAAGACCCCGTACTGAAGAGCTGACGCAAGTAGTAGAACCTGAAGGTGAGGCCCATGGACAGCATCATGAGCAGCAGGTTGACCAAAGAGAGGACACTCAAGGTCGAACTGATGATACTGCACTGCCCTCGGATAATGGTAACATCTCTCCTTGCTATGATGACCTTGATGTGCCTATAGCTCACAGAAAGCAACCACGCCCTAATGCTGGAAAATTGCCCTCCAGATTGGGCCCTTATAATGTTTCTAACTATGTCACGTATGACGCAGTTGGTTCATCTTATAAGGCATTTATTACCGCGCTAGACTCTGCAGGACCTCTACCGAGGGACTGGCAGGAGGCAAAACTGAACCCAAAGTGGAGGGCAGCAATGCTAGAGGAGATGGCTGCTCTTGACAAAAATAATACATGGGTAATCACTCCACTTCCTGCTAATAAAAAGATAGTTGGCTGCAAATGGGTGTTTACCATAAAACAAACACCTGAAGGGAAAGTAGAGAGATATAAGGCAAGACTTGTGGCAAAAGGATATAGTCAGACCTATGGAGTGGACTATGATGAAACCTTCGCCCCTGTTGCAAAGATGAGCACCATCAAAACTTTAATTTCAGTAGCAGCAAATAACAAGTGGAAGTTATTCCAGCTAGATGTGAAGAATGCATTTCTTCATGGAAATCTTAATGAAGAAGTATATATGGAAATTCCACCAGGGTTCAATGGGCCTGAGACAAAGGGTAAAGTGTGTAGACTGAAGAAATCACTTTATGGACTTAAACAATCTCCAAGGGCTTGGTTTGGGAGATTTCGCAAGGAAGTTTGCTACTTGGGTTTCCAACAAAGCAATGCTGACCATACCCTCTTCTTTAAGCATCACCAAGACAAGATTGCCATTTTGGTCGTATATGTGGATGATATTGTGGTTACAGGGAATGATGATGAGGAGATTAGGAACTTAAAGAAAATGTTGGCGAAGTCTTTTGATGTCAAAGATCTTGGCTTCCTTCACTTCTTCCTGGGAATTGAAGTAGCTTACGGAGCTCAAGGTATCTATCTCTCTCAAAGGAAATATGTACTAGATCTTCTTGCTGAAACTGGGATGCTTGGAAGTAAACCTGCTGCCACGCCAATTGAACCAAATCTTCGTATCACCAGAAATTCAGGGGAACCTGTTGATAGGGTGAGATATCAGAGACTTGTAGGTCGTTTAATCTATCTATCTCACACTAGACCTGACATTGCATATGCTGTAAGCCTGGTGAGTAGATATATGCATGATCCTCGATCAAATCATCTAGATGTCGTAAACAGAATTCTGCGGTATCTCAAGGGTTGTCCTGGAAAAGGAATTCTCTTTTCAAATCATGGACATTTAGAAGTAGAAGGATTTACAGATGCTGATTGGGCTGGATGCTTGGATGATAGAAGATCCACGTCAGGTTATTGCACTTTTGTGGGTGGAAATCTAGTTAGTTGGAGAAGTAAGAAGCAAAGTGTTGTTGCTAGGTCCACGGCAGAAGCAGAACTGCGATCCATGGCTTCAGGTCTTTGCGAGTTACTATGGCTTCGATTGTTGTTAGCTGAACTTCGGTTGTTCCGAGGAAGATCTCTCAGGCTCTACTGCGATAATCAGGCTGCAATCAATATTATAAACAATCCAGTTCATCATGATAGAACAAAACATATTGAAATTGACAGGCATTTCATTAAGGAGAAGCTTGATGAGGGAGAACTCCATGTAGGCTTTGTCAAAACGGGAGATCAGCTCGCTGATGTATTAACAAAGGGTGTGAGTGTTGTATCCTTTTCGAAGCTATGTGACAAGATGGGGCTCTTAGACATTTTCGCCCCATCTTGAGGGGGAGTGTTGTAGGGACTTAGCTGCAGGATAGAAAAGAAAGAAGGGCTAAAGTGCAAAGTGAAAGTTGTATATGTTAGATGTGAAAGGAATGGATCGGCTGTGTGAAGCTCCCAGAATATTCCCCATGTTCTTCCTCTCAAATCCCTAGAGCCCAAATCCAAATTTCTACAAATTACAACAAGAATCGTGATCATGTTCCCAATAAGAAAGCACGTGCTATTATTCCTAATATAACATTGCTTCTTAGCATATGTGGGCCAGGGTCCATTCTTAACTCTGAAATTTGACAGATAATGAAAAATATAAATGTGTGATTCCCGTCTTTTCACCATAAATGAGAAGAAAAGAACAGGAAAATACAACCATCCTCTTCGAAAATCTTCTCACCAGTTGAGAAAATCAAGAAAATGACTGAACTACAGTTAGAGTTATCATGGAACAAAGAAGACTGTTTTCCAGGTCTCGGAACTTGTTAGATCCATGTTAGAAGTCTTTGCAGCCTCTAGAATAATTCCAGTGAGGCCAACACCAAATATCAAATATCCCAAATGTATTTGAAACCCCCATGAATATGCCAGTAAATTTTGGAGCAACATCCATATGATTCACCGCAAACACTTGTCTTCTGAGAGCCAGAAGACCAAGCGATGCCCATGAACAAATCACAGTCGCTGAGGGCGTCCCAAATGAAGGAAGGGCCATAAGTGCAACGACGACAACAACAAACCCAATGGTGTTCAGGAGCTTCCTTGTCTTGGTAGCTGATAAAATGTTTTTTGGAATCAAGTCATCAGCAACCAGTCCACCAATATTGGAGAAAACAAACATGTTAAAATACGGAAATTTGTCTACCGCACATCCAATTTCCATAACCCTAAACAGGAGCCAGAATAACAAATATGTTCATGGGATTTCATTTTCAGAGACTGTATGCACTGTTTTCTTGTCTATTTAATGACAGCATAAATGAATTATAACTTTCATTAGGCATTAGGAACGACCAAACCACCATGTGGTAGACATAGCAGAAGGAAACAACCATCTAGTTAATAAGGCAAAAAAGAACACTAATGTGGAATACAAACTTACTAGGCATAGTGAAAACTCAGCCGTGCCATACGGCAGCTACAAATTTTCAAAGTTGGTTCCTGGTTCATGTAAATATGAAACTAACCGGCACTTCCCCTCTACAAGCCTTGGCGTAGTCTTGAGCAAGGTGCGGTGCAGATTCCTTGTGAGGGCAGATGAACTTGTCCATGAATACCTTCTCAGACACCTTAGAAACTGAATGGAAGCCCCAACCGTTGTCTAGCAATCCATTCTCCATAAGAAACTTGAAAACGTAATACCGCGGTCTCAGTCGGCTCTCTAGGTTGTAGCAGAGCATTACGGGGCGACGAGCAATGTACGCCGGTTCCACCCCAACCTCGGAGAAGAAGAAGTGGGACCTGCGCTGCAGCGATTCCTTTGACCTCTTGAGCACATTCGGAGCCTTGCAAACAGCCATGCGCAGCTCAGCGTCCGACCACCTGAGTGTCTTCTTCAAATACTCCACTTTGGCGGCAACGTTCTCCTCGCCAAGGAATGCTATAGCATCCAGAGCGTTCATGTATGTCCCAGACCCACGGGGTACACCAAGGCCTTGGGCACACGCCACGATAGCCCGGACTTGCTCCGGGTTGGCGGAGAGCACCCATGGCGTAGAGAGGCAGAGCTTGGAGATGTGGCAGTCGCGTAGCCCGCACTGCCGCCGCAGGAATGCGACGTTGGGCCTGACCACCTTGTCGAGGCTGCTTCCGAGGAGACCAGAGCTCTGCTTGAAAAAAGGGACAAGGTTGTGGGTGGAGCCGAAGAGCGAGATGTAGTAGGGTAGGTTGGAGACGAGGGATCTGCGACGGAAGTTGCCGGGGGCGAGCCAGACGAGGTGCGCGATGTCGGTATGCGAGAGGCCGAGGCCGGCGAGATCGATGACGGTAGGGGTCAGGGTTTTCTCCACGCCGGCGCAGAGGAACTTGGGGTCCTTGGCAACGACGGCGGCGACGTCGGCGTTGGAGAGGCCGAGGCCGGCGAGGAAGGCGAGGACGGCGTCGAGATTGGTGGGGGACTTGATGTGGGCGAGCTTCCCGGAGACCTGGAGTGCCTGTGCCCGGGTAAGGCCGCAGTTCTGGACGAGGTACTCGTCCACAGCGAAGCTAGGGTTTAGGGTAATTCGTGGGGCGGCAGTGGAGAGGAGGCGGTGGAGCTGGGAGACGGGAGATGTGGAGTAAGAAGAGAGGAGACGGGCGAGGGTGGAGCTTCGGAGGCGGAGCATGGCCCAGGCGACGGCGCCGGCGGCGAGGGAAAGAGGGGACGGACGGTGCCGGCTGTTGAACAAACGCACCAGAAAAGAGGCCCAGAGGCCCAAGTCTCTCTCTTGTGGTCTGCTGTTTCAAACATGCAGAAATAATGGCACATTATTTGGATCATCGCCTTCTTTTTTTTAGATAACACTAGCAGAAAACCCGTGCGTTGCTACGGTGTCACATTCGTGTGTCGATATCCCATGTGTTGCAACGGGGGAGAAAAGCTGCATTTATACCTTATTGCTGGCAGAGTGGCAGCATGATTGCAACATCGGTGACCCTCAACAGGCAGCGTGAAGCTGGTAAAGTGCGTGAGTATCACCACCATGACCGAAAACTCTTATTGTGCATAGCTACTTTTGCCACCAGCAGCCCCCTCAAAGATAATCTGTCGATTGCCATGGTCGCTCCTGTAGCGGCATAGTAGCAAACATCACCAATGAGACTACAAATCAATTTATCAATTTTTTAATTACATTGTATTAGTTTTTTCTATAATTAATGTAGGAAGATGATATGACAATTTAAGCATTTATATTGGAAAAACTAATCTCTACCTACAGAACACACTTAAAGACAAAGAAAAAAATACAAGAGTTTAGAAAAATGTGCCGTGCAAGCGAATTTCTTTTTTTTTTTTGACCGGGGCTACGGCGGGCTTACGCCAGCCTGAACAACTTTATAGAACGAAAAAAACTGGAGATCATTACAACTGTTTTAGAGTGGGGGGAGAAGCAGGAGGCATGGGGGAGGTTCAAGCGGGTCGAAGTGCAAGCGAAAATGACGTACAAAGAATCAAAGATACACACGGCTCTTGTATTATATGCATGGAGCTAAGATGATAGCACCTCACCTGCAGTGCTTACCTCGTTATTAACGATCGGCAGATTGGAGAATTGTAGCTTTGAGAAAAATCTCGGCCGGGGGGTTAGCAGATTGCGTGTGTCCTGCATGCAGCTCGCCTGCATTGCCACCAGCCGGCCTCCGCGCCGCGGCCTTACCTGAGCTATTTTTCTCGGGCTCGAGCGCGTCCGCACTGGCTTGGCCATAGCTAATTTGTTGGTTTTTCCGCTGGCGCGGCCGATCATGCATTCGATTTTGTTGGTCATGGTGAGCCGCCGCGAGCGTGGCCTCCTAAAGCAGTCCGAAGTCATATCACTTTGTCGCTATCCGCCTGGACGCCGCCGGCGCGCCGATCGTGCCTCGTGCGTTCTGGCCATGGCGATCGAGCCGGCCGTGGGCGTGGCCTACTTAAGCAATTTCAATCCCACCTCGTCCTTGTAGTAGTTATGGCACTGATTGTCGCTGGCCTTGGCGAGCCGCCGGCAGCGTAGCTACTCGAGCAGCCCGATGGTGCTGAAACCATGGATCAGATGCCGACGACCTCCAAGGTTCCTACTGAATCTTGATGGCCTTCAACAACGGCGTCCGGGACCTCCGTTGCAGACGGAAATCTGCATGTCGAGCTTCGTGGCGAGCGAATTCCGTCGAGATCGTGCGATCGATTTGGTGGGACTTTTTTTTTATATGGTTTATGTGGATCACGGGGAGGTGATCGATCGATTGCTTTTATAGATCATGTAGGCAATGCAAAGTCCGGGACGGTTACAACCCCTCCAGTTTTGATTAGCTCTTCGATTTTTGTTCGTGTGTGCCTAGGTCTCTCTCCCGTGGTTCGCCAGGTCTTTTTTTCTGGTCGCCGGATCGTTTGGTGGGTGGAAAAAATAGAAATTGGACGAAAGCGCACTTTAAGTTGGACCAAAACGCATTTGGACGGACCGAACCAAGGAAACGTTAGCTCCTTTATTATTAGGTATAGATTTGGATCATCGCCTTTACAATGGACTGTTATGTGCAATCTATTTGACAGGACTGTCCTAGTGTCCTAATCCTGTTTCATAAAAGGTGCAGGTAACCAGATTTGGGGCGCGCCGGACCAAAAAACGGTTCCAGCCGTGTCCCCCAAACCCTCGTCCAGCGCGCCTCGATACGGTGTCCGGCGCCCGAGCCCGTCCCCGCCCCACAGGGGACGCTCCGGGCACGCCGGACACAACGAAAAGCGAGGCGAACCGACGGGGCGGGAGGGGGGGGGGGCGACGCGTCAACGGCTCAGTGAAAAGTCGTCTCCCACTCCCGCCAAATACCGCCCCTCCCGCCACATCGCGCCTATCCCGCCGCGCATTTCTGGCCTCCCAACACATATCCCGCCACCGATTCGTTTCTCCTATCCCGCCGATTTGTTTCTCCCTCCCGCCGTCCACCCACCGCCGACAGCCCCCAAAAAGATGGCCAAGAAAGCGGCCAAGAAGCCGCCGGGCAATGCGACGAAAGGGGCGAAAGCGCCGTTCGCGAAGCCGCGGAAGGCGCCGGCTCCGAAGAAGAAGCCGGAAGGATGGACCGAAGATCAATGGCAGCAAAGATTGTCTGCGCCGGAGGATGGCGACGGCGGAGCGGAAAGGACGGAGCGGAAAGGACGGAGGGCGGCGGAGCAGGAGAAGAAGGCTCTGGTGGCGCGCCAGCACCAGCACATAATGGCCGGGTGTCTCGCCGCCACCAACGCGAGCCCATGGAGTACGTCCGTGCCGGTGTACGTTTCGGGAGTGATCTCTCCGTCGTCATCCGCCTTCTACAACGACGGCCCCTCCGGCACTCCCGGGTGTGTGACGCCTAACTTGTCGCCCCACTACCAGGATGCGCTGCCGCATGGCGGCTTCAACCCCAACAACCTCTACTCCCCGGCGTACGAGCAGCGCGAGCCAGGACCCGGTCCGGACGGCGACCCTTTCACTGGCCGCAGGGGGCCGCTCGAATTCGACGGCACCGATGCTGAGGAGGAGGATGGGGGTGAGGACGAGGAGGACGACCAAGAGGAGGGGGTGGAGGACGACGACGAGGACGAAGAGGGCGGCGAGGAAGAGGACGAGGAGGGTGCCGGTGACGATGACGATGATCTCGTGGAGGTAGACGCGGACGGCGTGAGGACGAAGAAGAAAAAGAAGAAGATGGCGTCGGGCACACGAGGCCCCAAGTGGACGGTTTTGGAGGATCTTTGTCTGTGCGAGTCGTGGGCGACGGTGAGCCATGACTCCATCATCGGCGCCAACGAAAAATACGGGAAGTATTGGGCGATGATCAAGGCCGAGTTCGATGAGCGCAAGCTCATCAAGAGCGACTACAACAAAATGACAGTGAAGAGGAGCCAAAAGGCAATGTCGACGCGATGGGCCATCATCCAGGCGTCGGTGAACTCCTTCCATGGATGCCATCACGACTTAGTGACCAGAGCCGACAGCGGCGCCGACGTCTCCCAACTGGTACGACTCTTTCTTCCATAATCTGTAGCGCCTAGATTGTGTTCGATGAAATGATTCCGCTTCCTTTGGTTAGTTTGATAGGGCCATGGAGGTATACCGGAGGAACTCGGATGGGCATAAGTCGTTCACGCTGATGCATTGCTATAGCAAGCTCAAAGTGAACGAGAAATGGCGGTTGACGCGCCTGTCGCTGTCCAAGGGGAAAGACGCCGTTGATCTGGACGCGCCTCTGGCAACGTCGGTAGGACGTCCCACTGGCAACAAGGCTGCCAAGACCGCCTTGGCCGACACCGCGTCGTGTGAGAAGACGCAGGCGTCGATCACGAAATGCCTCGCCGACGTCTCCTCGACCTTTCTCTCTCGCAACAAAAAGGCCGACGAAAGGTGGGCGGAGCTGCTCAAGAGGCAAGAGGAGAAGTTGGAGCTCAAGAAACGCAGGGACGACATGTCCCTGTTGAAAGGTGGGCGGAGCTGCTCAAGAGGCAAGAGGAGAAGTTGGAGCTCAAGAAACGCAGGGACGACATGTCCCTGTTGAAAGCGTCGACAGAGGGAATGTCTCCCCGACGCGGGCGGCGCACAACTTCTTCAAAGGCCAGATCCTCGACGACATTGAAGCCAAAATGACGGCGGCCGACGCGGCGGCCCAGGCAGCGGCAGCGGCAGCAACCGCGGAGCAAAAGCCGGCTGACGCGTCTTCTACTGCTACACCTACGTCGGCGACAAAGCAGACGGAGAATGCACAGCACCGGGCAGATCGCGACGAGGTCATCGTGATCGACGGGCCTGCGTCGACTCAGGATACGTCGCCGTCGCCCAACCCCTTTTTCTAATTACCATGCACCACCGGTCTGTAATATGATCGTGCGCCCAATACTTTGATCGCCACTACTCTGATCGCGACGATTCGGTAAGAACGATCTCTTTTGAATGCAACAATTTGAATTTCTAATTGGGGGCGGCGTTTGGGGGACGCGGCTGGGGAGCGACGTCCACCAAACGCGGCACGAACAAAACACGTCCCCCAAACGCCCAATCCGGCGCGGTTTGGGGGACGCTTTGGGGCACGCGACTGGAGATGCTCTAAACTTTAAAGATGATTCTACCTCTGTTCCAAAATGTGGTACAGTATGCTTTGGATAGCTAAATTTAGCTTTCCAGAACATACTACATTTCGGAACGGAAGTAGTGCTTCTCCGTGATCCCTCCAGCAATGAGATACAGCTTAGCTGCCAAACTATACATCATCCACAAGCATAAATATTGCATACAAACTCACGACTTTTCCCCTATATATGCCATGTAGAATACGGCCAAGGGGCTCAAGTTTCTTCATGTGGAGATGTAAAAAGTGTCGAGTTGTTTACAGGTATGGCACCTACTCATGACAGGTTCATACCTTGCAGAAGCATGTACAAAATACATTTCCAGGGATGCTAATGCAGATTGCTGATCCAGTCCTACTACCTCCAGTGAAGAAGCTAATGCGACTAGCTTGTAGGATGGAAGCAATACGATGGAACATGGCAGCAATGCCATATTCTCTGGCATGCAGGTTGAGCTATCATGCAGCAAGCATGCTCCAACGTACGGAGAGAATGTGCATGAGATGCAGCTGCTTCGATTCGATTCACAGGATAAGGGGATAGCCATGTTAACATAAGAATAAATGAGGAAGTACTTATAACTGCACATAACACAAAGCCTTTTTCTGAAACAAGTTATCCAGCTCAAACATCCAGGCCAACTCCCTGAAGTGGTGTCACCCTTAATTGGCTATGTAGTGGTTATATTTTACATTAGGCGTGGTTTAATTTCTGGCTGGGAATGTTTGCTTAGGAACTTAGGTTATAAAATACTAAGGCATAGTACAACAACCACACAGCGTGTCACAAGGATATGCACTTTTTGTACTATTGTCAGGCTCTGGCTATATACCTTTTTAAATCACGAGTACTCGGTGCAGTACATGATAGACTCTTAATAATCCAATCCTATTTGGAGAGGTTTTCATTTCTTTCTGTCCCAAAATCACAAATAAAGAGATGCAGACATTCATGTGTAGCATGATAGCTCAATTGCATGATTTTTCTATTGAATAAATGGACCACTATATAAAGCTCTCGAGCTTTATATTTATAGTAGACTACAATAAACGAAGACACCGGAATTTGCAGAGAACAAGCAGCAAGCTATAGTTTTGTTGTCAAGCTCACAAATAGCTTGAGTTGTGAAGCACGTTCATGTCCAAATGAAAACGGGATCTCTCAAGCCTAAAAACCAGGGAAGCAACATAATGTGGACAAAAACTGTAAATGCAGATACACAGAGGTTTTAAATCTGTTGTCAGAACAAAATAACTCTAGTTTGCCGATAATTCATATTGTACTTGCCATAAATATAAATAGAAAGGTGGAATATGATTTTTGTAGTCCATTGTCAACTACAAAATATATTGAGAACATGCACAACTGACTCAATAAAATTGCATACATTAAAATGACAAGACGTACCTCGCCGAGTGCATAGCTCTTGCCAGCATTTGGGGCTTTTTTTTTCAAACAAATAGCAAAAGCATAAGCTGCTGCCGAGTAATGGACAGTACTAGCTTTGTTCTCCAAAGCATTTAGTAAGTCATTCCGCAACAATGCTCCTAGAGGCATTGAGTAAAAGTGAAGACTGATAGTGCCTAATTCTGTTTGCGAAAAGAAAAACATAGCATGTAAATGTAACACCTGAGATCAATCTAGGCAGATTGGATACCACATTAAACAGAGGGTTTACATTCTAATCATTTGCCGATCTTAAATCATGATATAACAAACAAATTAACAACATAGCTTCGTTCAGACATGCTACCTTGCTGGGCATTACAAAAACATGTAACACCATGACTCTTGCAAACCAGAGGAAGCTTAATATTTAACCAGCCATAGTATTTGGAGGAGATAGTTGACCTATACACAAATTGTACTATTGCATTTTCAGTTATTGAGATCAGTTGTGCCTAAAAATTAAAGCATGAGCCACTACGCCATTCAGAAATACAGGACAAAAATAAAGGAAAACAGATACACACTAGTAAATCATGAATTACTCAGTCTTTCACAATAGTTAATATCTAAACAAGTCTACTGCAGGAAGAATGGAGATGTTCAGCTTAGAAGAACTAAAGCAATCAACCAATAATCTAGATCAAAACTTCGTCCACAGCCGTGATCAGCACAGTGGGCATCAACATATCCAAAACTGTTTCCACGAAAAAGTAAATCCAAAATTTTCATCCAAAGGGAGATTTCGAGACATCATATCATCTTCATGGCCAAAATGAAAACCTTCTTTCATGGAAAGAGGAGATGAACAACTAAACCTTCTTTCATCCAAAGGGATTGCATTAAATAATACAGTGGCCATTGAGAACATAAAGATATATTAGTTTCCAGATATACTGATCATTGACACTTCAAAGCATTTTGCAGAATGCCCTCATCTCACTCTCTTAGAACCAATGTGTGTGTCAATATGACATGAGGATGGACACGTTCTAGTAGTGTGAGGTTTTCTTCTCTACCAAATGATGTACTCCCTCCGATCCATGATAAGTTCATGGTTTTAGTTCAAAATTGAACAAATTTGAACTAAAACCCCAACACTTATTATGGATCGGAGGGACTAATGAACATACCAGAACTCCCAAAGTAGATAATCTGTTTTATCTGGGATTGGCAACACCAAACCAACACGTAAACGGCATAGTATAGCATATAACAAACCCCCAGGTAGGCAATGAACACCGAGACACAGGAGTTATCAGCTAACTCCACACAGTGAATTTTTTGCTGTGTCATACAGAGTTACCAGCATATGCACTCTTTGTTCATGGAAATCTGAATCTACAAGCAGCTCCATAGTCTTCAGCGAGGTGTGGTGCAGCTTCCTTGTGAGGGCATATGAACTTCTCCAAAAATACCTTCTCGCTGTAGGCAACTGTACTTTTAAACGGAAGGCATAAATGCCCAGCTTTAAATTAATAAAGCCATACGGCCAAAGGTACAAGGATGCTGATAACAGCTTACAACACCACGCACAACACAAGCAAACACAGATATGCAACAAGCCCTGCTTGCACCGTCGAGGACCTTCACGCTCGGAGTCGAGGAAGAAGCACACAGCAGCAAAGACCAGCCAATCGACCTTGATCACACCTCCAGAGGATCAGCACCAAGGGAACTCCGGCAGCGCACAAATCTCCTCCCTTGCTGCAGAGGGCCCCTGCCCTCTCGCCCTGGATCGAAGGGCGTCGCACCGACAGACAAGGGTCTGTTCACCCTTGAACAAGGAGAATTGTTGTCCAAGAGACAGTCACAGGGGCTCGATCATGCAGGCCTTCTCGCAGCGACAAGCACGCATATGCAGCAACAGCTTCGACAGGAACATCCGAGAGGAAAAGGGAAAACTTGGGGGAAGCCAACGAACACGGAGGTGCAGGGGAGTCGAGCAAGGGCGGGGGCGCCCCAGCCCAGCAACCCAACCAGCTGCAGCAGCAGCCCACAGATCCCTCCAAACAGGCAACACTCACCAGCTACCACCGGCCCCAGACGGCGCCTCCAGGGAGGGTGCGACGCCTTGGCGCCGCCGCCGTCCAATCCGACGATTTTGGGCTTTCGCCCAGGACGGAGGTAGGGGGTGGGGAGGAAGGGCCTCAGCGGTGCCTCCAGGAAGGTGAACGGCGCCTACGACGTCGCCACCGCTGTGGTCCAAGACCAGGGATTTCTCCCGGCCCCGGTGCACCCCACCTGCTCCCCAGCCAGCATCTGCGTCGGCGCCGAAGCCGCCGGCAGCCAAGAACCGCGGGGAGGAGAAAGCCTAAGAGGGAGGAGAAGATCTGACCTTCGAGATCTGACCTGAGCAGACAGGGCCGCCCACGTCCAGCTCGCACCCGCCAATGCCCCGCCGTCCGCACGGCCAGAGCACCGGTTAGCAGCACCCGCGAGCGTCACCGGCCGCGCGGTCAACATCGCCACACCACACGAGGCCGCCGCCCCGCAGCCCGACAGAGCCCTCGCCGGGGAACTACCAGAGGAGGCCACCCTGACCTAAGGCTGAGCCAGAGGCCAGCCAACGGAGCAGGAGATCCCATCGAGCAGCCACCACGGCCGCGGCGAACCCGGCGCGGCGGTCCTCCATCTATACGCCACGCGGGGAGCCGAGAGCTCAGATCCCCGCCGCCCCCTTCCTCGGCGTCGCTAGCTTGGCCGGCGGCGTCTCTGGGGGCGACGAGGAGGGTGGGGGCGGAGGATCTAGGGTTTCGCCTCCTCGGTCGCCTGGAGGAGGCGACGCGAGGGGAGCGAAACGGGTGTCCTCCTTTTCGGTAGGATCCGGCAACTGTACTATAGTAGTCCCGGTCATGATCTAGCAATCCATTTGCTTTCAGAAACTTTACTACATAGTACCGGGGTCTGAGCCGGCCCTCCAAGCTATAAGAGAGCAATGTTGGACGATGAGCGATGTAGGCCGGTTCCAACCCCACCTCAGAGAAGAGGAATTCTGACCCACTCAGCAGAATGTCCTTAGATCTCAGCAGCAGGTTCGGATGCTTAGAAACAGCGATGCCCACCTCGGCATTCGACCACCTGAGCGTGTTCTTCAAGTAATCCACTTTGGAGGTGATCTTCTCCTTGTCGAGGAACGCGACAGCACGCAGCGTGAGCCTGAACATCCCCGAGCCACGAGGCACACCGAGACTTTTGGCGCGTGCCACCATCTCATGGAGGCGCTCCGGGTTGGCGCTGAGCAGCCATGGAGAAGCGAGGCCCAGCTTGGCAATATCACAAGTACCTATCCCGCACTCCCGCAGAAGCGCGACATTGGGCTTGACCAGCTTGTCGAGGCTGCATTGGAGAAGATTGGAGTTGAACCTGAGCAGCAGGGGGATTTTCTTGTAGGAGCCGAAGAGGGACAGGAAGTAGAGTAGGTTGGAGACGGATGTTTTGAAGCGAAAGAAGCGGGGGGCGAGCATGACGAAGCGCGCGATCTCGGTATGTGAGAGGCCGAGCTTGATGAGCTCGACGACAGTAGGGGCCAAGGTTATATCCACGCCGGTGCAGAGGATCTTGGGGTCCTTGGCGACAACGGCGGCGACGTCGGCGCTGGAGAGGCCGAAGCCTGCGAGGTAGGCGAGGACGGCGTTGGGCTTGGAGGGGGATTTGAGGTGGGAGAGCTTGGCAGCAGCCTTGAGGGCCTGTGGCCGGGTGAGGCCGCAGGTGCCGACGAGGTACTCCTCGACGGCAAAGCTAGGGTTCGGGGGAACGGCGGCCGCGGCCGTGGAGAGGAGGTGGTGCAGCGGGAATATGGGAGAGGCGGCAGAGGACAAGAGGAGGCGGGTGAGGATGGAGCTGCGGATGCGGAGCATGGCTGCGCGACGGCGAGGCGGCGCCGCCGGCAACGGGAAGATTCCCCTCTTTTTTCTGTTTGGAGGAAGACTCCCCTCTTTGTTTACTGGTTCGATGAAGTCAAGGGGTCTACTCTGTCTGATTGCAAGTGAGTGGGCTGTCCTCGCCAATGTGTGCACATGTGATTTTTTCTTGTAAACTGCTGGGAGTCTTCCGGGGATTGAAGTGTCAGATCTGCTTTTATTGAATGTAGCAAAAAAATATCTCCCGGCAACAAAAAAAAAACCCGCTTTTGCTACATTGTAGCAAAAAACAGTTCGTCCATGAAATAAAAGAAAAAGTCTGAACTCGCCAGAATCTCGCCGGAGACCTCGTCGGAGACCCCGTAGCAAACAGATTACGCAGATGTAGCAAAACTGCAAATAAATTGTAGTAAATTTTTTTATTCATATATTGCAAATCTTCTAAGACATGACCTCACCTGCAGCCGGCAACAGCACCGTCGGTGCCGACAACAATGATGACGGGAAGTTGCTATATATGTGTGTATTAGAGATCCCGGGTACTAAGGGCTTTGAAGCACACATCCTCTCAATCTGGAATGTCTTGATGTCAAGGGAGAAACAGCCTGCATCAAGTGGTTCAACCGTTCCGTACTTATATAAGAGTACGGACCTCCTCATTGAACCTACGAAGAAGTATGGAGAATCGAGTGACATTGTCTTCACCATAACCTCCTCACAATCACATTGTCTGGGTACATAATCTTAATTAACCAAATCATTGTGCAGAACTATTCTGGCATCCGCACTATTCTGACCACGGCCACGATCTGTGAACTGTGGCTTTTTCCTCTTAGACCTTTTAGTTGTTGAACAGTGAAGTGGAGCTTAAACTGTTGTGAAGTGATGTCCATTTCATTGCCAGTCCGTGCATAAAATTCTTCACGAACCAAAGTCACATAGTCAATGTATAAAAGAATGTAAAAGTTTGGTTCTTTCCCTCAAGAAAAAAGCTTCTGAAGCTCTCCTTTGACATGGAAAAAGAGAATGTTTCCATGGAAAAAAGAGCATTTCAATCTGTTGATTTATAAGGAAAGAAACAAAGTGCAAAACAGAGATCAACAACAAATCCTAACTAAAGCAGAAAAGAGGAGCACAATGTTGGGGAGCCAAACTGTCCCTCAACACAGCCTGCAGTAAAATCCTTCTATAAAGTGAAAAAAATAGAGAGCACAGCAAAAACCCTAAACTGCAACAGATGGCCATGGAATTTTGGCACAATATGGACTATAATCGAAGCTACAGGCCTGCAATTCAATGATATACATGCATATATACAGCAAGATCAGTCAATTTAGTCTTGTGGAATTCTAAACTGCTTCCTAAGCTGAAAGTGTTCACTTGGTTACTTGTTCATGACCGACTGAACACCCAAGATTTGTTGAACCGTAAATAGTGGCGATTAGAATCTGGCGATGAGTGTGTACTTTGCATGTCACATCACCTAGAAACCAGAGATCATTTGTTTTTTGAGTGCTCTTTTGCAAGTCGCTGCTGGGAGGTCATTAATCGAATATTGCTGGCTAAGCAAATGTTTGTTGACCCTTGCTTCATGAAGGTAGTGGCTTGTGCAGGTTGGAATATTTGGAGGGTTCGAAATGATTTCATATTTCAAGAGAAGGTTCCTTCTTTTGGTCAATGGAGAGCTGGCTTCTCAAGTGATCTGATGCTTTATACCAATTTAAAGTAAAAGCAGCATTAGTTCAACCACTTATTGACTGGTTGCTTCATATCTTTGTATAAGTTTTTATGTATCTTCTTTTTAACTACTTCCCACGTTGATGTAACCCCTCACCGTAGGGGCTTCTCCTACGGTAAAGTTGTAAAAAAAAAAGATCGGTCACTTTGACTTCGTACACAAATTAAAATAACTACTCTACTGCCTGTGCAAAGACTAAACATGGTTGTAGAGCTCTGGCCATCTTATCAAGGAAACGTTGGCCAACTCTCGATCCAGCAATTCAACAGTAACACCATCGCCAATCCTATGTACATCTGCCTCCAGAAAGATCAGTCACTTTGACTATTGCTCAACTCGCAGGGACGCCTAGTTTGAGCATCGCCTTCTCAGCACCTTCCCGAGTACCTGTCTGATGCAAATTTAAAAATTATTCAGCATAGCCGAGATAACATACTAGGCGTAGAACAAATGGCACACGATACATTCCAAATTCACCTCCGGGACTCTTTATATCCATGGACAAATAGGTAAGATTGACCTTAATTCCTCAAACACTCTAAATTTTAGACCCTGTTGAGGGACTAATAAGATTTCACCACTTTACTTTTGCTTACCGCACATACAAGAGATGCATTAGCGGTACCAATGCCTCAGATCTTCATGTGCAATCAGAACATAAATGCAGCCTTGTATCTATCTAAAATCAACATCATGAGATAAATTTGTAGATGTGAATATGTGATGATGAACAAATAAGACGTTTCTGCCTCCTAATATCTGCCAAGATAAATCCTGCTGAACTGGAATAAATATTTCCCAGACAATCTGAAGCTGAACAACTTGTGTAGCCGTGTTCTGATTTAAATTTTAATTCCTTCTGGATTAGCCAGACCATAAAAACATTTATAAAAATAAATTTGTTGCGACCTTCTGGTTTTCAGAATCATGAACAATGTTTTAACAGCATTACCTTAAAATTGGAGCAGGCAAAAAAATGAGTTACCAATCATGATAATAAATAATAAACTAATTAGCATCATAGAAGCTGGGTAATAACAAATTAACAATGGAGAAAAGGACATAACATGGATGCAAGGAAAGTTTACCGCTTGTTACTGTCGGTGTCGACAACAATGATGACGGGAAGTTGCTATATATGTGCGTATTGGAGATCACTGAAAGCTTTGAGGCACACACCCTCTCAAGCTGGAATGTCTTGACGTCTAGGGAGAAATAGCCTGCATCAAGGGGTTCAACCGTTCCGTACTTATATAAGAGTACGGACCTCCTCATTGAACCTACGAAGAAGTATGGAGAATCGAGTGACATTGTCTTCACCATAGCCCATCGGCTATAGCTCCCATCACTGTTTCTCCTAACGGTATATTTTTCGTAAGATGTGTCACTTGTACGCATAAACATTGCAGACGTGTCTTCCCCTTCCTCCACGATGGCCATATCTCCCCAACCAAACCCTTGGGTTCCAGGCGGGGTGTCAACGCTAGAGAACTCCATTCTCTCGGTGTCAAGCACAAGAAGCTCTTCTCTCCAATCCATCAGCCAGTAGAAGCAACCGTTAGCGTAGTAGAGGCGGGAGAAGAAGTACTTCCCGACAGACATGAACAAGCAACCAGGAAATAGATCGCTACAACACCGGGATGGGCCGGCTCGCCATTGTTCGTCGCTGGAAGAGAAGACAAAGGCCACCATCTTAGAGTTGCACATTTCCACCCAGATAACTCTAAACGAAGTGTTCTCCTCGTCATCATCGCTGCCGGCCCGCGGCAAGAGGAAGGCCCCGTAGGCACGCCTCCGCTTTGTAAAGGCTAGGTCGTCCACCAAATTAGCAACTAGGTCGTCGGGGATTGGAGGGAGGAGGAGGTACTTCCGGTGCAAGGGGTCGCACACCACAATATCGTCGGAGAAGTGTCCTTCGCCGTGGGTGCTGCTGCCGAGGAGGAGGACCCGGCCGTCACGGATGTCGTGTACGGCCCAGTCGCCGGCTGGGAGGAAACCGAAGGTGAAGTCGGCGGCCAGGGCGATGTTGTTGGCTGCCAACGTGGTGGGGTGGAATTGCCGGAGTTTTTCGAGCCGTTGTTCGGTGAGGAAGCCGAGGAGCGGCGGGGCGTGGAGCTTGCGAAAGCGCCGGAGGAAGGAACGATCGGCGACGACGCGGCGGAAGGAGACGCAGACCCCGGAGGCGCTGATGACATCGCCTGGGGTAGGGAGACGCAGGAAGATCTCCGCTAGGACGTCGTCGGGGATCGTTGGCAACGCCATTGCCTAGCTGCTCGCCGTCGTGGAGGAGAGGTATATACGCGTTGGTGGCGGAGCGGCGGCCGATGTGTCCTCCGACTCCGAGAAGAGATAGAACGCGACTCTGCAGCATAGTTTGTACGTAAATGGGCCAGCATCACAAGCGGGCCTAACATACAAGCTAGGCCTATTGAAAAATATGTTGACTCTAGCTCTTCGTTCTTTTTTCTCTGCAATGTTGGATTCTTCAACTCGAAGCGATGATAAATGTGTGGGCTCCCGAAACAATTTCATGGTATTTTTTTGTTTTTCCAGGATTAGTTACACAAGTATAGTTAGTATTTTTTGACATAACACAAATATAGTTAGTATATTTGTACCCGCAAAAAAAAAAGTTAGTATTGTTTTTTGACAACCAAATATAGTTAGTATATTACACTTAGGGTTGTAGGAATTTTTCTTTTGTGGCAAGGGTTCGAGGAGTTTGGACCATGGTCAAAGTCGATCGTGATTTGAACCTGCACCGTGCGTAAATAGTGCATGACTCCAGCCCTCCCCATGTAAAAAGCAAGGAAAAGCAAATTAGGACAATCGACCTAGGATGACGAGTGCATACCGTTCATTCCATTAAATTGCCATGGTCAACCAACTGACCAAACAAATGGCGGAGCAAAATTTTGAAGTTTGTATTGTCACTTTAAATATTTATTATCAATATAAAATGCATGTGTTTTTATCTATATATTCTAACTAACTAAATTTTACGTGATTTATAATAGCAAAGAAAGGATTTGCCAAAAACCCGTGTGGTCTCAATGTGGCTTGGCCACCCCAAACTTGCTTTTGTTGCAGCTTGGTAACGCAGTGGAGTAACAAGAGCTGCTAACGCCGTGGAGTAATCCGTGCGGACGAATGCATATGGAGCATCCCGATGACTCTGACCTTTTTTGAGTTTTGACTTAATATATATAGTCTCGCATTGAGCAAGACTCCATCTTACGCAAAAATATTAAATAAATCAGGACTCCAATTAATCCAAGACGACGACCATGCGACGTTGACGTGTCGGACAGCGTGGACCATGCGGGTGCATTTGCAAAGCACTCCTGATATTTCCATATGTGGCATGGCCATGCACACGAGTGCCCGTATGTTACCACACTTAGGGAGAAAATTACAAAAAACCACCACATATCAGGCAGATGTTTCAAAAAGCCACCACTATACGAAAATGTTTCAAAAAACCACCACTCTAGCGCTAACAAGTAACAAAAAGCACTGATCCTTGTCTAACGCTGGTCTAATGACGAAACTGACATGTGGGATCCATTGTCAGGCTGACGTGGCGGTCGAAAACGGTCAACGGAGGCCATCGATGAAGGGTTGCAAAATTTTAGGTTTTTTGTAAGTTATTGTGGGTCCCACTGTCAGTCATCTCCTTGTTTCTTCTCCCTCCCCACTCCTTCTCTATCCACGGGAGACCACACGAGCAGGAGGAGGTCCGGCAGTCGCGGTCGGGCATGGTGACCTCCGGCTGGGCAGGGGCGGGCGGCCGCGACGAGCTCTGGATCGGCAGGGGCGGCGGCCGCGGCGAGCTTCTCTGGCAAGGGGGCGGGCGCGACCGGGCTCCAGCGGGGCGGCCGCGACCGGCTGCGGCGAGCTCCGGCTTGGGCAGGGGCGGGCGCATCGCGGCGAGCTCCGGCTCCATCAAGGGGCGGGCGCGGCGAGCTTCTGCTCCAGCTTGGGCAGGGGCGGGCGGCCGAGGCGAGCTCTGGATCGGCAGGGGCGGGCGGCCCTGGCCAGCTCAAGCGCGCCGGCCACCATCGAACCACTCAAGGACGAGCAGTGGAGCTTGCTGCTGGACCTTGTCGTCGCCCGTTGGGGTGAGCAGGCGAAGCAGAAGCACCACGTGAGGAGCATGACAGCGTTCCGGGCGAGTTCGGCACAGCAGCACGACGCCGACGACGGCGCGCTCCGAGTGCCGTTCACGTTCCCACTAAAGAAATGAAGATTAGGCTTGAGACTTTCGTCCCCGCTCATCCGCTGGACGCCTGCAGTCCGCTAACGCGCAGCTCCATGGCTGCCTCTGCCTAAGCGCTCCCCTCCCCGTGCTTGCTCCTCCATCTCCACGTCGCCTCAAGCGCCCGCGATCTGTTCGCTGAAATGCCCGCATAAAGCAGCTGCCTGGCTTGCCCGTGATGGACGCCGGGAGAGGAGATTGACCACGGGCTTGGCTCGGCTGTGAGTAGGGGCTCGCCTCCTGGCTATGAGCAGGGCGGCGCCGACGAGCTCGACCAGCGCCAAAGCGGGCGAGATCTGCGAGGGGGTGGCGCGGGCGGCGAGGGCGAGCTCGGCCGTGGCACGGCTAGGCGATCTCCGGCCGCGGGCGGGCGCAGGTGAGCGTGGGTGTAGGCTGTTCTCTCCGGCCAGGGGCGAGCGTAGTCGAGCGCGGGTGCTCCCTTCCGCACAGAGGCCTCCTACGCGCGCGCGACGAGGGACGCAAGGTCTGGATGCGCGTCCTCGCCGGAGCTGGTGCTGGTGGAGCTGAGGGCCTGCGCTGGCGGGGCCGAGGACCGGCGTCGGCGGGGCTGAGGGCAGGCAGCGGCGGGACTGAGGACCGGCGGATCTGAGGGCCGACGCCGGTGGGGCTGAGGACCGACGGAGCTAAGGGCCGACGCCGGCGGTCGGCGGCCGGCGGTCGGCGGCCGGCGGCCGAGCACGCCGTCCTTATATTCTTTTCTAGATGAAAAGGAGAAAATAGGATATTTTGGCTAGTGGGTCCCACGAAATTTTGCAAAGAAGCCCAGAACTTAAACCATCTTCTCTCTTGACCATTTTTAGTCGCCACATCATCCTGACAGCGGGACCCACATGTCAGTTTAGCTATTAAACCAGCATCATAGTGGAATCAGTGCTATTTGTAACGTGTTATCTCTATAGTGGTTGTTTTTTGAAAAGAATTCGTAAAGTGGTGGCTTTCTGAAACAACTGCCTGATATGTGGTGGTTTTTTGTAATTTTCTCCACACTTAGGTGTGGTGACAACTTGCCTGAAAGCTCCAGCCAATTTAAACGTGCATATATATCCGATGGAGCCCGACCCAAAGTGCCAGGATGCTGATGACGTTGTGAGACACGGCAAAGACAGAAATAGGCTAGTACGTACCCTAGGTGACCTAGCTAAGCTAGCTAGCTGGTAGCTGCGACGTAAGAATGTTCCAAGCCATACATAGACATTCGGCTACAACGTCCACGCATGCGTCGCGTCCGTCGGTCTCTACATATATATACTGCCGCTACAGTATGTAGTTGTAACGTATAACTGTATGTACACTGGTTGCTGCAGTAGTGCGTGACATCAAGCAATGTGGCTAGCTAGGAACCAAGGAATTGTACGTGGTTCTAATGGTATTTGTGAACTAACAGTCTGTCGCTACATACATACGTGCTCCCTCTACTTCACAATACATTACATATAAAATATAAAAACTGTCGGTCAAAAGTCAAATCTTAAAATATCAACATCTACAAGGGTTTCTTTGGTTCAAATGAAAAGCGTAGGAATAAATAGAATAGAAATAGGAATTTTTTTATATTCACCCGTTCGGTTCAAATGAAAAAGAAGCAAAGGAAAACAAAACGAAATTTTCTTCATCTTAGTTTCAAAAGGACGAAATAATGAGACTAAGAGGGAGAAATTCACTGATGCACAAACGGCTTGCTCCCTCGATTTTGTTTTCGACATCGGCTTCGCCGCACCGCTCCTCTCCTCGACATGGCTACAGAATGCACCCAAGTCCGAACTAAGGGCATCTGTAGCTGGGCGCACATTTCGGACATCAAAATGGACGCCAAAATGGCCATTTGTGTCGGGTCGAATAATCGATCGAGCGTCCGTTTGCGTCTAGGAAATATTCCAGCGGAATAACACATAATTTTTTTTCTTTCCTGATAAACCCATAATTTACATTAATAAAAATACATAAAAAGGTTAGAACTTAAAAATGGCCAGCAAGGCCTGCTAAAACCTAGCTATGGGCTACTGCTCGTCGCTGCTGACGAGATCGATGAACTTCGGCGTTCGTCATGGAAGCTAGTACGCCGACAGTGGAGGAGGAATGGGAGCCTGCGGCAACTGCGATCAGACCGTCGGTAGCGCAGGAGGCTGTGATGAAGGTGCCCACGGAAACCCAGGCCGTTGAAGGAGTAGCAGCCGGCACGCAGTCATTGGAACCTGTCTGCGTGGCTAAAGGAGTCGACGGAGTCCTAGAACGTCGAGGCCGAGGCCGTCCAACATTGCAAGAGGGGCAGACCTAGAGGGAGAAATTCACTGATGCACAAACAAGCTTGCAACCTTGCTACTTGCATTTTCTTATCCGTGATGCACTTTTTTCAGTACAACCTGATGCACTTGCATTACTAAGAGCATCTACAGTCGTCCTCCAAACCGTTCCCAAAACGCGCCGGATCAAGCGTTTGGCGGACGTGTTTTGTTCGTGTCGTGTTTGGGGAACGTCGCCCCCAACTGAATATTGGTGTACGAAAATAAAGGTTTTCATTCAAATTTGATTATATATTATAAAGTTTGAATGAAAACGGCTAGCTTTCAGCTAAACCTAGCCTACTGACCGCCCGGCGGTGTGTTCGACGGCCCCGCCCCATCGTCACCTCCCCTCCGCCGCAGCTCTTGCTGCGCGCGCCGCCTCTCCGTGCGTAGGGCGGTGGCCAGACGCCGCTGGTCCAACAACGCGTCGACGTCCGCTCTCCCCCGCTGCGCCGCCTGGAGGGAGAGCTCGACGGCGCGATGAATCTGCGCCTCTTCGCGGGCACGGGCGTCGTCCTGGAGCTTCTTCTCCGACTCGAAGGACTCGACGAGTGCGTGTTGCTGATCGGCAGTCTCATCCGGGTGCGGCCCATCGTCGTCGGACCACTCGAACTCGCCGTCGTCGTCCTCCACCTCGGTCTCCTCCTCCTCCGCCTCGGCCTCCTCCTCCTCCATTGGCGCCTCCTCCTCCACATCCGTTGGCGCCTCCATCATCGCCACCGCCAACGCGTCGGCCTCCGCTGCCAACTCGTCCTCCCGCCTCCCCCAGATCGCCGCCAGCGCCACCTCCCGCTGCTGACGCTCCTCCGCCACCAGTTGCTGTGCGGCGCTCGATCGAGTCCCGCCGCCGGCGTTCGATCGCCTCCCGCCGTTCACGGTACAACGCCTCCCGCTCCTCGCGCTGGCGCCGACGCTCATCAACCCACCACCGGCTCATCTCCTCCGTCCGGTGCCGCCGCGCCTCTTCTGCCGTCGAGGCGTCGAACGCCGCAACGGTGTCCGCCAGCGCCTCCTCGTGCCACGCTGCTGCCGCCGCGGTCTGGTCAGCTACGGGTCCAGGGGCGTTGAACGCCGCTACATCCACCGCGTGCGCCGCCTCACACTGCTGGCGGGCCTGCTGCTCGAGTGCCTCCCGCTGCTGTCGACGATATGCACGCCAGTTCTCCATCCCTCGCCTCCGCTGCTCTTCCCGGGCGGTGACGTCGATGCCGAACTGCGAGTCATGTGGTGGAGGTGGTGCTGGAGGAGACGACGGTGGAGGGAACTGGCCATCGCCGGGGCGGCTCGTCATTGCGCACTGGTGGTGGAGCGACGAGGGCTGTGTTTGTGGCGGAGAAAGGGTTTCCGACGGCTGTGGTGGCTGCCATTGAGCCGGGAGGGCCTTTTATAGATGTTGGCGTCACGAAGAAAGCGCGGGAAGAGGCGGGAAGAAAGCGCGGGAACGGGCGGCGGCGTGCGAACGCCGGCGACGCGTGGAGGCTCGACAGCAGCGATGAGACGTCTCGCCTGCCCCTCCGTCGCCATTAAGGCAAAGATGCCGTCGTGTGTCACTGCGCGCAAATAACTTCCGCCGCGAGGTAGGCGACGGTTAGGTCCAAACTTGAATGAGTCGCTGACGCGTCGGGCCCGCATCGCTTCGCCTTGCTTTTCGTTGTGTCCGGCGTGCCCGGTGCGTCCCCTGTGGGACGGAGACGGGCTCGGGGCACCGGACACCGTATCGGGCCGCGCCGGACAAAAATCGGCTTTGGGGGACGCGGCTAGAACGGTTTTTTTGTACGGCGCGCCCCAAATAGCTTTGGGAGATGGTTTGGGGAACGCGACTGGAGATGCTCTAAGCTCACAAATAGCACTAAATTCTCTATTTACGCTGATGCATGTGCATCAGGGTCAGCCAATACAGCTTCGTTCCGGCATAGCGAGCTGGTCGAGCTCACTAATGGCCATTGTGATGACAATGGCCTTCTCCTTTTTGATGTCCGGCGGCTGGGTTTCCGGATCCCACGGCGGCCAACTGTTGTCGTGGTCGGCACGTCCGCTTTGGACATGGCCATCTGACGAGGTCTCGCACTCGGCCTCGGCGGTGTCGGTGTCCTCGTCCACGTCGCCGTCATCGTACTCGCCCTCGTCGGCGTCGTTGTCGTTGTCTTCTTCCGAAGCGAGCTCGCGGTCGAAGTAGTAGAGGTCGCCGAGGTATCCCGCCAGCGGCGTGCGTTGAACTCCCTTGTCCCGAACGAGATCCAGTTGTATGAGTTGAGCGCGTATGCCGGATCTTCTCCAAGATCGGCCAGCAAGATGGCTCGGCGGCGGCGCACCTCGTCACGGCACTCTCGTCGCTCGCGTGGCACGGGAGGGACCGACACGCGCCTGGAGTTGAGGTACCAGCCTCCTCTAGGCAGGCTAGCATCCGGCCATGGCACCGACCGGTTTTCCTCCCTAAGGCGGCGCGCGAACTCGATGCGGGCGTATCGTCCGACCCGCGACTTCTTGCGGACCGCGAGCCGCTAGCCTCGTGGTCGTTCTTTGTTTTGCGGAACGACCAAGACTTCCCCATGGCGTCGGTCGGGTGGATACGACAGATTCTGGCAATGGCGTGGTCGACAAAATGAACGCCACCAGCGGACTTTTAAAAGGCTGGGATGCCATCTCGCTTTTAATATCCTGCAACTGCGACGCCGCCCACCAGCGCACGCACGCGAAAGGCGAGGCACACCATTAGTGCGGCCCTGAAAAGCTGCAGTGCGCCGTCCGTAGGTTATGCCACGCTGAAGACGAAGCATTTGTGATGCTACCAGCGGGCCCGTGCGAGAAGCGTGCGAACGACCAGATAGCGCAAACGTATCGTATATTTAGACTGAGTTGGTTTTCTTTTTTGAACAAGGACTGAGTTGGTCAGACACTATGTGTCCAGCCGCTAGGATGGGGTATAGACGTATTTTTGATCCGCGCGTTTGTGTGCCCCGTTGAAGATGCTCTAACGAGGTTGGCCGCACGGTTGCTTCCGCATCGGATTCAGCAGCCACTAGCGCCCGCGCACAGCATAGGTGCATGAAAGACGCACGTGCGAACACGTAGCCCCTCCCGTGACCACGGACAAGGGCATCGCTTGGTCATGAGCTCCGATGCATCCACCCAGGGTCGACGTGTACGTACGCCTGTACGTATTTGTACACTTAATTTCATATTTCCTTGCAAGCGTCAAGCGTGTGTGTACTACCTCTGCCTTGCATGCGTACTACACGTTCGTACACATAACACACGGTGCCGTTCCTACCTCACGCGCTATCCCTACATATTCTAGTAACATGTGATGGTCTTAAATAACCGAAATCTTTTCTTTTTAGAATTGGCAACCACCGAAACCATCCGTACGCATGCGTCACAAGTAAAAAAAAAGCTACCTAGCTAGCTCAGGGTATGCCCAATGCACTGCCTTAGGGGTACTGCCTCACACCTTTATCTAGGTTTGGGTGGTCTAAAGTATGTTTGGATGAGGAGGTAGTCTCCTCTTCAGGAAGTGCGATCTTAAGCCTTAAAAGCATGATTTTTTGAGAGAGAAAGAGATACATATTGTCATATTTATGGGGTCCCTTCTCTCTTTTTTCTAACTAATGTTGTAGCTTTCATTGGAGAGATAAAATTCACCATGTTACTTCTGACAACTTTTTTACATGAAGCACTAGTTGTGTATGCCACCATTGCTCATGCCCTCGTTCATTCTTAAGTGGGCCACTTCTTATCCACGCTGCTCCTAGCTAGCAACATCAACCTGCACGGATCAGTGGACCAATCGCAGGCAAGCTACCCAACATCGAGTCTCCATCTGGGCTAGCTCCACGCACGAATCTTTTGTTTGCTTACCTTTTTCTTCGTGGTGAGCAATATGCATCCTGTCGTTAAGCAAATCGTTAGACCATCTCCAACGAGCGGACGCATGATATAATGTATGTTGCATTTCATTGGTTTGCATCATTATATGGATAGAAAGACTAGTCCGGCGCTTACCTATGCGTTTGGGTCGCACAATGCACCTGACACAGCTGCACGTATACATATAGCCAAATCTCAAAACTAGTTAAAATTTAGTTAAACTAGATTTTAGGCTCTAACATGCGAGATTACATTAATATTATCCCTAAACAAGCGAGATAAACCTAAAATTAAATATAATCAAACCCTATCTAGGGTGCGGGTTCAACAAAGGCCGTAGCCTTGGCCTACTCCTCATCATCATCACTCGCAAGCTTGATGACGACTTTGGGGCTGCCTACTGCTCGGGCCACGTTTGACCAGAGTGGCTCCTCCCATGGCGACCACGGGTCGGAGGGCTAGGCTACCGCCCATTCCTGGCCATCCTCGACGCCTCGGCCTCCTGTTGGGTCATCATGACGAGCACTCGCACCTTTTGTTGAGCAGCCTAGAATGCCACAACATGGCACTCTTCCTCCTCTCGCGCCATGGCTAGGCACGTGTACTCTTCCTGCTCCCTGGCCATCTGGAGGAACGTGACCCCCTGGCTTCTTCAGCGGCCACCAACGCTGCCACGTCAAGAGAAGACGTGCGCAACACCTTGACAAGGTGAGGCCACAACGCGAGCTCCTCGGGGTTAGAGGCCTTGATGGCGGCCTAGAGCTCGGCATCGTTCTCCTCCCCGCCGGCGGTGGTGGCGTGTTCACCACCATGCTTCTCCTTCAAGATGGTCATGGTGCTGCCGGCTGATGTCAAAAATTTGCGCGGCGGTGCCCGCGACACCAAGTACATCCTTCGACGGACATCGTGCTCTTGGGTAAACCACATGTCCCAATGCCAGACCCTCTGCGTAAGCAGGGTCCTGGCGCAGGTCCGGAGGGAGAAGCACACGCGGCAGGATGCAGGCACGAGCGGCACTGAAATCCGATCTGGGCTTAGGTGCTACCCATGTGACAGGTGGAGGTCACCCCGCGGCATGGGGGCACCGGCCTCCAAAATATCTTGCGCGACCATCACCATGACGTAGACGCGTTGCTGCTTGATAGCCGGTGGACGGCGGGTTGATGTTGAAGACCGCAAGGGCGACCGACGCATGTCTCGACAAAGCCTCGTGGTTGTGCGTCGAGGGCTGCTACTTGGGAGCCATGGCAGCGCTCTCAAAATCAGGACTGGAGTGGGGGTTTGCGCATGGGGACGATGATGCCCCCCTCGGTCCCATTTAATACGACCAGAAAAAGGTCGCCGATAGGTGGCCTGAGGAGAGCAAGCGACGAACGCGTGTCCGCCCCCTTCTATAGCCATGCAAAGCAGATTTAGATTTAGTTTGCCTTTGGATCGCTGCGGACAGCAGCACAAATACAGGGGGGGAGGGGCTCTTTTTGTCCTAAGAACCCATTCCAAATTGACGAAATGGATCGTTCCGTTGGTAATGAAGTTAATTATCAAAAGATATCGTCAAAATGCGTGGATGATCGCGCGTGGGGTAGCGATCTTTTCAATCGATGCCGGGAAGAAGCAGGATTTTCTTATATCAAGTAAAGTGAGCTGCGACGTAGATATTTGTACACACAACATGCATGCGCCTCTGATTGGGCCCTTACCACGTCCACGTGCATGTTATAAACAAATCAAACGAACGTACAATTGCATCATAATAAATCCATACTTACAACAAAGCTTCATATATACAGGAGTTAGGTTGCACACGATCGACGGAGAGTTATATATAGATATAGCTAGCTGCTTGCTTTAAATGGCAGGTCAATAGTACAAGAGGTGCAAAGGGTTGGCACGTACTTCTACCAAGTGCAAGTGGCGAATCTAGTCCATACAACCACTGGCCACGCACTTGTCCATTCCGTGACCACACACCACAGACATACACCTGCACGCTCCAACTGTTCACATCTAGTCTGGACCATATATATCCCATGTCTAGCCACAAGGTATTTCTTTTTTCCATCTAGTATAACCCCACTACTGCTAAAAACACCTTAAGCTTAATTTGCATATGCAAGTCAACTAGTCAAGCGGACAAGGTTTTTGTCAAAATGATATTTGCATATGTGCATCAACAACTTGCACCACCCTATGTACATATATCAACACATCTTTCTTTATGAACCCATATGTTAACTAGAGGTTGCACGTCGGAGCATTAGGCAAAAAAATGAGCCGATACAAATCAGGTGCACGAGTGAATATTGAGCAAAAAAAGTGCACCAATAAAGTAAGGCGCATTGCGCTGTTTTTTTCTTCTTCTAAGCAAACATCATACATCAACTCTACCCGGTAGATAACAAGAACACATTATGCCCCAACGGGCTACCATACTTTGGATAGCAAAACTGCCCGTTTCGGTATGTTTGCGGTGGCCCGCAGACTTGGAAGAGGCACACGTCCATTTGCGATTGTCAGCGGCCCCAACAGCCTCAACCCGCAAAAGGAAAGTTGCTAGAAAAAATATAATTTACATATTTTAAGGCCCAAAAGTACACTAAACTAATAGATTGTGGGTAATCATTAAGACATATCATCCATTATGGACAATGACATCCACCTATGGCATTTGTTGTGTGTTTACTTGGATTATCTTAAGACCAGCCCTCTTAGGACTTTACGTCTCTTTCATTTGCATGATATAAGATGTATCTTTACTGATTAACCGATTTTGCTGGGGCTTGGTGGTGCTAGTCGTATACAAAATATATTTCTTTAGGAAGTTACCTTGAATCATGACCAGTTGCCTCAACTTTATCCCGGTTTTGTGGAAGGATGAGTGGGATGTTTTTTTTGCGAGAAGGATGTGTGTGATGTTATAGCAAGGGCCGGACCGAGTTCCTACTTTGCAAGAAGAAGGGAATTAATAATCGAGATGGAGAGTTGGCGACAATGAAAGGAGGAGAGAAGATTCTCAACTGAAAAGGAAAAATGAACTCTACCACCCACATGACTTGGAACTAGTCATTCTTGAGTTGCCACATCTAATCATTATATGGAGATCCTCTCACCCCCTTTGTAATTGCAGGAATATGGTCGAAGCCAAATTGTTCTTAGCAGTGATTTAGAAATAGTTGCATCTTAGTAGTTAGTAGTCTAAGAAATAGCAAAAAACCAAGCAAAGGTAAGAATGCCAAAACCTAGATACTACTACTACTCCTTAGCTAGCTTGATAGCTTCAATTGGAAAGGAAGAAAAGCCTCGACACCGTGGACAGATAATGCAACACAAACTAAAAGAACAGGTGTCTTAATGAGATGATAATTAATCAGGGCACAACCGCCTGATAGCTAGCTAGCCGATGGATCTGTGGTGGATTAGGTTTGGCATTGCATTTGCAGAGGTAGCCACGACATGACCGCAACTCCCACCACAGAAACCCTTTCTCTCTCGTTGTCTTGTTCATGTGGCTCTCCATTAGACCACCTCTCCCTCTCTCTAGGCAAGTGTTCCTGGTGGCAGCAATTAAGGCAGTTAGCTTAGGCTCAACCCCAAATAAACAAGAGCCACCAAACCTAAACCAAGAAAAAACCAAAGTTCATCATCACCACATGCACAAGTACACCATTCTACTTACTACTAGTAGCTTATTAGCTCTCGATCCATGTCCATGAGGAGCGTTCCATGACCAGCCCCTCCTCCCCCTCTTCTCCTCCCTCCACCTCCGGACACCAGCGCCGACGACATAGCCAAGAAGCCAACGACGACGACGAGGTCGACCACGGCATTACGTTTCCCGTGCGACCGGAGGAGGACGACGAGCTGTCGCCGCCTCGACTGGAATGGGACTTCCGGCTCGCGGCCACGGTGCCGTCCCCGGCGCTGGCCGGCGCGTCGGACGCCATCGGCAGCGTCGACTTCGACCCCGCCGGCCGCCTCCTCGCCACCGGCGGCATCGCGCGCAAGGTCCGGATATACACCGTCGCCGACTTCCTGCAGTCGTCGTCTTCGACGCCGTGTAGACCCGCGGCGTGCATCTGCGTGCCGGCTAAGCTCAGCAGCGTGCGGTGGCGGCCCGAGGGAGGCGCGGTGGGGTGCGGCGACTACGACGGCGTCGTGACGGAGTACGACGCGGAGCGCGGCGTGGCGTCGTGGGAGCGCGACGAGCACGAGGGGCGGCGCGTGTGGGCGCTCGACTACGCGCCCCACGGCGCGTCCATGGCGGCGTCCGGGTCCGACGACCGGACGGCGCACGTCTGGGACCCGCGCGCGCCCTCCGGGACGTCGTGGGCCACGGCGCGGGCAGGTGGCGCGGTGCTGTGCGTCGAGTTCGACCCCGCCGGCGGCCCGCAGCTGGCCGTGGGCTCGGCGGACCGGCGCGCGGCCGTGTACGACGTGCGAGCGCTGGGCCACGGCGCGGTGGCGTGCATGGACGGGCACGCGCGCGCCGTCACGTACGTGCGCTGGGCGCCGGCGCGGCAGGTGGTGACGTCGGCCGCCGACGGGACGCACCGGCTGTGGGAGTGGCCGGCGGCGACGGCGGTGTCGGGCCCCGCGCGGGAGGTGCGGTCGTACAGCGGCCACGTGAGCGGGAGGAGCTTCGTGGGGATGGGCCTGTGGCGCGGGGCCGGGCTGGTGGCCAGCGGCTCCGAGTCCAACCACGTCTTCGTCTACGACCTCAGGTGGGCTAAGCCCGTCTGGGTCCACCCCTTCGGCCTCGCCGACAGCGACGCCGGCGGCGGCTTCGTCAGCGCCGTCGCCTGGCGGCAGGGCGACGCCGACGCCGGCGGAGGGGCGCTCGTCGCCGGCAGGTCCGACGGCGTGCTCAAGATGTTCACGTGCCAGCGCCGGACTGATGATAACCCACAAGTCGACGACCACCAATAGCGCGCCAAGCCACGCTCCCTGTTTCTTCGGAACTGAACCAATAGCGTGTGTGTGTGTGATTCATTCTTCATGCGTTCCCCCAATTTTTATGATTATTCTTGTTAGAGTACTATAAGTACTGGGAAAGAGAGATTATTTCCATCTTATTCTTTTTCTATTTCTGATTTTTGTGACTTGGGTTCCTGACAATTTTTATATGTACGCACTGATGATCTATTTTTTAAGCAATAAAATTCAAAATATTCTTGACCCATTACACTGCCAATTTATTTTGACAGCTATCATTTGACTCTCTTTTTATACATCTCAGCTCACATTGGAGTTCATTTTTTATAAATTCTTGACCCACTACGACCAAGTTCATTTTAACAGCCATTTTTTATCCTTTTTATAGGTCTCTCTAATTTCCAGCCGGTCGAGAACTTCTAATTAGCTGACATAAGCCTTTTTTGTGCTTCTAAATTTGTTTGTTAGTCACGTACAACCTTCCGTATGACTCATGGACTTTTTTTTCTTCTCGGGAGACAGCTGTTTCTTGCATCCAGCGGACTAAAAGTTGGGCGATTGGTTCACTTGGTCGCATTGATTTTTTGCTGAGCGCGGATTTTATGACTTGGGTTCCTGACAATTTTTATTTTTATGTACGTACTGATCTAGTTTTTCAGGAATAAAATTAACAAATTCTTGACCTATTACACAGCCAGGTTCTTTTTCACAGCTACCGTTGACCCTTTTTTTCATATCTCAGCTCACATTGAAGTAACCTTTTGACATGAGCTTTTCTTTTTCAAGACGAGGAGCCCAATGGGCTTCTAGTTTTGTTTAAGAAACTGGAGTGTCAGTTATTACAAGGTTAATTAAGAACATAACACATAAATGAATTGTTGACTAAAACAGAACCAACCCTCGACAAATATCATGAAAAAGAAAAGGAAGATAATTTTAGATAGAATCTAGGAAAAGTGACTCACGACACAAAGGCCACGACATATTTTCATAAACATATCAAAATTTCATCCCGCCTATCTGATCCAAGGGAAGGAAGAGAGGTATACGCATGAGTGCTACGATCTACTACATGCATGTTCGAGGAGACACTACTGGAGCTTGAGCAAGGAGATGAACATGAATGCTACACAACTATCCGCTTTTCAGCAGCCATGACTTTGCCCGGAATCTCCTGCGCAACTTGTTCCATTCTCCTAGCCTCTTCAAGTAGAAACTTTCTTAGCCCATCTTTCTGCAATTTTTCCCGTTGTTGCGCACTGGTTAATAAAATAAAAAGAAAAAAAAGAACAAATTTTTGTAGGATCTCAATCTAAAGCAAGTCTTGTTTCTTGTTTTCCTCATAGCTTAGATAATAGCAATAGATCCTATCATAATAGCTCTTCTACTCCTACCAAAATTATTATTAAACCAATCCATATATGACTCTCCAAAACCCGCCGGAATGGAGTTAATCCCTAGAGAAACACTTGTTATATTCCAAATATATTTTACTAGAAGACACAAAAAATAACAAATGTTCATGTGCCTCAGGATCATCGCAAAACTCACATAGTTCTGCATTTTACATCCTTTTTTTAGCAAGTTCTCTTTGGTAAGAATTCTATTTCTCATCACTATCCAACAAAAAGTTTTGATCCTTAAAGGTTGTTTGAGGTTCCATATAGCTTTATAACGAAAATTGACACGCTTGACTATTAGAAAGGAGTACATAAAATTAATAGGAAAAACCCATACTTGATCGAAAGCAAAGTTACCCTATGATCCCCACGGGACAAATTAACTTAACTACACAATTCTAGAAAAATTAACCACATTTCTTTTGTTTCATCTCATAGAGATCTCCTAAACTTGAGAAAATTGAACCCTGTAGTAAAGACCGTGTTAACTTTAACATTGTGACTATAACAAAGAATTATACAAGCAAGGGAAACTTTGGCAATATTGGTTTGTGACCAATCCAACAATCCTCCCAAAATCAAGTCTTTCTACCATCACCAATCACTCTCTTGCAAAGGCTATAAAAACATGTTTAACAGAAACCAAACGACACAAGAAATGTGAATGATCGGGATTTGATTTACATTGAGTAAAAGTACCTTTCCTGAAATATTTTGCTCTAACCAAATCATGCCACAAACCCTCTTCATTTTCTAACCTTCAAATCCATTTACATAGGAGGCAAGCATTCTTAAGGTCAAGATTTGTCACCCCAAGCGCCCCTTGATCTTTTGGTCGACAAACATCGACCCATTCTAAAATAACGATAGCTGGAATCCATAAGGTCCGGCGTTCCGTTGTGTTCCATCGAGAGAAAACTGTTTTTTAACTTCTTTGAAAGAAAAACTTTCTATTTGCCTCCTCTAGATGAGCAGGTAGAGGAATATTCAATTGAATAGGCAATAAATCAACCGGTCCGAAGGTTATTTTTAATAAAAGTCAGTTGAATGATTCAGTAGATAATGATCGGTGATTACCTTCTACGAGGCCTCCCTCATGACGCGGTCATAATTTTTTATTCTTACGTTTAAGACCACTAGGTATGATCATAAAATATCTAGTGTTTCTATCTCCTTCTAAAAGATCTTGTTCCTTATGTCGTTGCATCTAGTGTTTCTCGAGGCAAGTTTGGTACGAGATCCTGGCATGGCTTCGGCTTACCTGCAACCCTCCCGTCAATGAGGCCTCCTTGAGCGACTGGTGGATCATCGCGCGACAAAAACGCCCAAGCCAATGCACAAAGGCCTAGCCACTATGACGCTTCTGCTACCATGGATGGTCTGGAAACACCGTAACGCTCGTGTCTTCGAGGGTGAGCGGCCTTCGGTCTCGGGCACATGCGACAAGATCCAGGCAGAAGCTTCCATCTGGGCTAAGGCCGGGGCGTTAGGTCTGCATGCCATGCTGCTGTGATACCATATCATGTAACACACCTCCCTCGTGAGATGTGATCTTGTAAAACTATCCTTCTTTGCTATGAAATGAAACGCAATGTCATTGCGTTTTCTCAAAAAAAAAAAAAACATGTACGCATGTAACAATCTGGTTCGCCTCACCGTGCAAACATAACATCTGATTCAGATGGCTTTTTATTCCTCCCAAGAGAGTGGATCAGCACTGCACAGTTGATCACACACGCATACCTGGGATTTTACATCCCACATGCTCGTAGCTGTAGCAATATCAATAGCAGGTACAAAGATTAGGCAGGCGTACAATAAGATCACAGCTACATTTGACTCCTTACATTGTCTCGGTTAACCTATACTACTGAATGTGCAGAAACTAAATGCCTTTAAAGTTCTCCAGGCTACAACATACACTTCAGGTTACTTCCAAATGATCACCAGCTTAGTGGGTAATTGTCAAGTTGCGTCACAACCACACCAGCATCTCTACTCCTATGCCTGACCACCAGCATCTACATCAGCACTACTCTGACTGTGGTGACTCCGCACATGAGTTTGCAGCACAGCCTTGTTCCAGCATCTCCTTCTTAACCCCCTTCCTCAACGCCTGCCCAATGTCTCAAAATTAAGTCTATTCAAATTGCACATATACTAGAGCTTGTGAACAAACAGGAAAAAGTACAGCATGAAATAGTATCAGGCAAAAATCAGCACATTGCTTACAGGAATAGTACGACAAGAAATTCTGAGATATATTAGGGCTTAAATCAAAGCACATACATGGAAAATGGCATGTACGCACAGATAAGTGAATCCTTGAAAGAACTTAATGCTGTAAAACTTTGGTAGCTTCATGTCCTAGGACTTCACGAATTACCGGATACAAAAAAACAAATTTCTAAACTGAAGTGGAAAAAAACTCAGGGGTGACAGTAGCAACAAACAACTATAATAGTGTGCGTCCCTCAACCATAATAATAACATGATTGATTGCATCTGGCACGTGAGATGGAGGCAGACGAAAAATACAAACTGTCTACAAAACATGGGTGCTCAGCCTCTAATTTATCTTGAGCTGGCAAGCTATTCATGCTACATGAATGGCAATTCACTGGAGCAAGTTTGTTGTGAAATAATCCCTAAAAAATTAATCAAGCTCACCACTTCAATCTTGCTGACATATCATATATAGGAGATGCAATATTGCAAGTTTACAGCCATGTCAGTTATGCAGATTTTTTCCAAACCAACATCACGAGATGAATTTATAGGTGTAACAATTACCAACTGCTGTTTTTTTGCCTCCTTATATCTATCAAAAAACTAGAGCCGAGAAGTCATGTTGACTAAAATAAAAAATTCTAGGGCGAAACAATCCAAAGGTAAAGTGGTAGTAATGTCCTGGTTAAAACGTGCAACTCTCCTTAGTTTGTGCACTAAAACAAAAAATGTGATCTGATATCTCTAAAAATTCCACAGGGTCAGAAGAATGCTACTCATAGTGTGTAAGATCCTTTATTCGTTCCCAATCAAATTTCCCGGATTAGAGAGAGGTAAAGTTCTGTTCGCCGCCTCGCCCTTCCCATTGCTCCTCAATTGGCCAGTGTTAAATAGCTTCCCTTTTCCCTTCTTCAGTTCAAGCAGTCAAGATCTCCATAGAAAGGAGCTCTGCAATTGGCCATAGTAACTATTGAAGAACAACCAATTGGGAATGTAGATGGTGATGATGACATCAATTAGGGCAATTATAATTCTAACGAGCACAAAAATCTAAATGATTCGCCAAATTTATAAAATCAAAGTGTCGATGACCAACAACCTTTCACTGTTAATATTTTTTTATCACAACTGCATGTGATGCTTTACTTATTGTTTGCTGCTAAGCGCTTGTCCAAAAATTTCTTGTGTTTATTAGGTGATTGTTGCTCTCTGGTTCTCTCTGAAATAGGAAACTGATGTGAGCCTGTGACTTCCACACCTCGTTCTAGGTTGGTATTGCATCTTTTCAACTTGCACAATATTATATAAAAAAGCTCCATGTTATATGCTAGTGTACTGATACATTTCAAGCCTACCGAAACGAACGTTTGTAGAACCATCATATATGGTTCCTTACTACCATGGTTAGTCCCTTGATTGAGACAAATAATTAGTGTGTGTTGTCATTTTAAGCACCAAAAGATTAATATGTGCTGTCATTTCTAGAATCAAAAGATTGTTGATCTATGCTATGTACCCAATATTACTTTGTTAATAAAATATGAAGTTTTTTTTAGCTTGAAATGTAGTCTCTTAAAAATTTGCGTGTGAATGAGGGGCCCTTGCTGTCATTTTGCACGTGGGCCCCGTATAGATAACCCGACAAAGGCATGCAAACATAGAGAAATGAATCCTTACAAAAACATAAGCCCCAAAATATTGGTAGCTCTATCCCACAGAAATTAGCTAGTACTAAAAAATAACAAATTTCTAACCTCGGTCACCGAAGGACAAAAATACTAAGTGATCCCACTAGCAGCACTCAACATACTATGTGTGTCCTCTGCCATCCTACAAAAATGATTGATTGCATCGGGCGTGTGTCTTGAGTGAGTCAAAAGTTTGAATCATCTACAGAACATGAGTATACTGCCTGTAATTTATCTCCAACACAAATCTAACACTTTCTAAGCACAAGCTAGCAAAATCTTCTTGCTATATGAATAACATGTGTATTTATTTAGCACAAAAAGGGGATGGTTCCTTCAGAAACTAATCAAGCCCATTATTTCAGTTTTGCTTATATCAATATATCATATACACGAGATGAAATAGTGCAGCTCAGCCTCTTAGGTGCAAACATACCAGTTTATGCAGATTTATTCCAAACCACAATTATAAGATAAATGTCTAGGTGTAAAGGTTATCAAATAAAACCTTTCTTCTTACATCTATCAAAAGAAAAGCATATACAAGATAGTCTGGAATGATTTTTTCCAAGCTGAAACAATCCAGAGGTGAAAACAATTTTAATCTTGTAACCTTCACTAAATTGACCATTAAAAAATCCTCCAAGATAATTGTCACAAACTGTGTTCATTACAAATCTACAACGCCTCAAGAATGATTATCATCTCGTGTAAGATCATTTTTTCCTTTTACTTATCCAATTACCTTGAAATGGCAATTAGAACAGAAGCAAATACATCACTGCTATGTTGCTGAGCTTTGTTAGCTCTGCCTCAAGCACATAGGAGGTAACAATTATCAAACCGCGTAAGCAAGAATTACCAATCACAGTAATGAACTATAAAGCACCAGATCAGACAAGAACGGAAGTAGATAACTGGGATGCAGTATGAAGTTTACCACTTGCTACTGTCGGTGACGACAACAATGATGGTGGAAAGTTGCTATATGCACGCGGCCAAAGAAACGTATGATCTGAAGCAGACACCGTCTCAAGCTTGAATGTCTTGACGTCCAACAAGAAGAAGTCTCCCATATGCTCTAGGAACAAGTGTCCCCGCATTGAGCCAACGAAACAGTACCAATAAGTATCATAACCTAAGGAGATTGTCTTCTCCAACTGCCACTGGCCGGAGCTCCCAACATTGTTTCGCCTAATGATATAACTGAGGTCAGATCCACAGGGTAGAACAAACATCCCAAGCCTGCCTTCCCCTGCCTCCACAATGGCTACATTCACATCATCAAGTTTGGTTTCGGGTGGGGCATCGATGGTGGAGAACTCCATCCTTCTAGTATCAAGTACTAACAACTTTTCTCTGCAATCTGTCACCCAATAGAAGCATCCATTCGCGTATTGGGAACGAGAGAGGGCGCCAGATGATTCGATCCAGCCACTATGTGATGGACCAGCTTGCCATTGTCCGGTGGTGGAAGAGAAGACAAAGGCTGCCAGTTTATCTCCGAGACATGCCATCCAGATCACTCTGAAGGCTGTCTCTTCCGCAGCCTCCAGATCACTCTGATGGACGAGGAACGTGTGCCATTTCTCCACTGAAGTGGATAATTCGTCGGGGATTGGGGGAAGCCGAAGATATTGCCGGTGCAAGGGGTCGCACACCAGCATCTCCTTGAGCAGGAAGGCGGTGCCCGGCAAGCAGGTCCTGTAGAGGAGGACGCGGCTGTCGCGGATGTCCAGGATGAACCACTGGCAGGCGGGGGCAGGGAGGAAGGAGAAGGAGAAGTCAGCGGCGAGGGCGACGGCGCTGGCTGCCGACGCGGAGGGGTAAGGCGGGCTGGCGCGGTGGAATTCTCCCTTTATTTCGACGAAGCCGAGGAGGGGCGGGGCATGGAGCTTGCGGTACTGCCGGAGGAAGGAGCGGTCGGTGATGTGGCGGCGGAAGGAGACGCAGGCGGCGGAGGCGCGGGCGAGGTCGGCCGGGTCGGGGAGGCGAAGGAAGATGTCCGGCAGGAGCTCTTGGGGGATCGGCAGCGATGCCATTTCCTGGGGGCGATGCAGCAGCGGAGGAGACTGGCGGACGGCCAGGTCCACCAGGATCTCGCGCTCGTCGGCCGTGGCGCCGGCCATCCCGCCGCCGCCGGTCGGTGGTGAGAAGGTACAGTGCAGAAACCCTAGGAATGTTTGGAACGAGTGAGGTGTGGGGATTTGGGGGAAGAAGGGAGCGCTTCTGCAGAAAGCGATTTTGGCTCGTCATTTTTTTTTAAAAAAAACTGGTATTTTTGTAAGTTATTAATAAATTTTAAAATATTTCTGGAGATTGTCTTTTTTCAATGATACATCTTACAATCATTCGGGTTTTGGAGATTTGAAAATATACTACTCATATTAACACTTTATTTTTATTTTTGTGAAGTTTAGAATACAAAGTATTTAAAATTGATATTTTGCGCATTTGTGGGATACATCATTAACTATATGCGAATTTATTTTCAGAGCTTTTCAAAATCAAAATATGACATTTGATTTTTTTAAACGAAATCACTTGTGCACGTGTGCCCAAATCTCCGTCCTAATTGGAATTTGGACATTGTAAACTTACACCAAAATCGGAGGTGCCCAAGGCACAAGAATCACACCAGGTCCCAATCCAATCATATCCGGTTTCTTACTGTTGTGGGTATATTTTATGGTATATCAACGGCATGGCCAAGATTCGGTAAGCCCGGGTGGCCCACGAACGGTGATGGTGGTATGTGATCCATCGGGTGGCCCAGTTGCTGTAGATCAAGATGGATGAAGCCCAACCCAGTAAACAGAAGCCGGATCTTAACCGACCTACGAAGATAGTCGGATCCGTGAAGGCCCATGAAGTATCCGGATCCAGTACGACGTATAAGGGAAGGTGGATCCTTGACGTGCATAGCAATGTAATATTCTGTTGTTAGGCATCTTGTATTCCGGCTAGGACTCTCCATATAATCCTAGATCCGGGCGACTTTATAAGCCGGATCCTGGGAGCCCTACAGGCACAACCACAACTCATTGTAACAACGTGAAAGCGCCCAGATAATTCCAGACAAGCAGCAGTAGGCTTTGTCATCGTGCAGGTGTTCCGAAGCTGGGTAACTCCGTACCACCGTCCCGAGGACTCTCCGCTCAATGGCCCCTACTTCTTCTCCGCCTCGTGAGGATCCCTCCTCCGAGGTACCGTCGAATAGGCAACGACAGTTGGCGTCCACCGTGGGGCCAGCGGCGTCTGGAGGCCGGAACCGGGAGGGTTCCGCCATGGGAAGCTACGACGAATCCATCGCTGTGGGGCGTGTTCTTTACGCCGTAAACTTTCCGATCGACCCTCAGGATGAGTGCCGGATTCCGACTAAGACCAACCCCGTCAAGCTCTCCATCGTCCCAATCGGCGGCATTCACATCTTCATCAGCGAGACCGTTGATTCCGACGGAAACGCCCTGGTAAGTCACGATGACGCGACCGCCGCTGAGCAGGACGCAGTCGCGAAGATCCGATCTGAGATGCAGGAGCTTCCTAAGGAAGATTCTGCCTTAGATCTGGAAATTTCAAACCCCACCCAATCCGCCCCTGAGCAGGAAATTACGGTGGAAGACCAATGCAGATCCGCCTGGGTCTCCCAGGTGTTAGAGAAGCAAAGGTGTCACTTCGTTCACTTCCTCGCACATACCGCAGGAACCGCCTCTCTTCCGTAGAGTGCTGGACCCATGCAGGTTGAGGCAACCGGAGATAGTGACGCCCCGGATCAGCCAGAGGCTGTCGGAAACGGCGAAGCCCCGGATCAGCAAGGGGACGCCGGAGACAAAGAAGAATCAATCCTTGGTAACTTAAGCCCAATTTCTGGCGATGCTTCGACTATGGATACAGAGGAGTACAACCGCACCATGAAAGAGTTAGAGGATGAGGAAAAAGCTGAGGCAGAATCCGCCCCTCCTAAAGAGGTCTTCGCGACCATAACTGGGCTGGAGCAAGGAACTGAGAAAGAAACAACTCCCTCCGACCCCATGGAAGTTGGCCCGTCCGATTTCGAGACTCCGCAACGGGTGCGATATCGCACCGTGCAGGATTCCGGAGAAGGACGCATCCTTGGAAACGAGGAAAATCTGTCCGCAGAAGAGCTCGTCGAGCAAGCAGGCATAGGTGCTATCGCACACTCGGAAATCCTCAACAAGCCAATAACTCCGGACGACGCCGCAGATCCGGATGCCCTAGAAGCTACAAGGATGGAGATGTTGGGTACTGCCAGGAGGATTGCTAACACCGCAATGGCAATGTTGGAGGAAAGACGAGAGGCGGAAGAGGTGATGCAGAACTTCCTCAAAAGAGAACGTGAAGCCGCAGAATGCCTGGCAGAAGTAGATAGGATCCGCCGGGAAGCCATTGGCCCCCGGAAGATTAACTTTGCAACCCCCACCGATCAGCTGCCACTCACAACTCCAAAGGATAACATGAAGAAGGCTGCAGAGCTCTTGGCCTAAAAAGATGAAGAAATCGGCATCAACCACCTCCGTACACTCGTTGCTTCAGCAATGAAGCAGAAGAGTAAGGCAGACACTTCGCGCAGGTTGGAATCCAACCTGGATTTGTGTGTATCCACCGCGCAGAAAGATGCCACCCGGAAGGCAGCATCGTGACGATGAATCGCACACCGGATCCACGGAGCGTAGAAGGAGAACTAGAGAACATCCAAATCCGATCCCCGTACCCTCGAAGACACCTCCGTCAGATCCGAAGAAGGGAAAGCACCCGATGTACACTGGCAGAGACAAATACCGGAACCCGTCGCCTCCGCCCCGGATCCCACGTCCTCCTCCGCCACCTCGCCGCCGAAGTCCGGCCGGAAACACCAAACCCCATGGACCTCAGATGAACCGGAACACGGAGCACACGCCGGAGCCGGAACGAAGAACGCTAGCCGGATCCCCGCAGAAGCCGGAACGACGGAGGCGAACGCCATCACGGCGAAGGTAGCCACCGAAGCTGGAGTCAGCAGCAAGAAGGGCGCGGAGAATCGGAGGGCAGAAGCAGAAGGTCCCACCGGCCCCCTCGCCGATCTCCCTCCCCACCACCTAGTGGAGGAGGCGGAGGCGGAGGCCGGAGATCTCGCTCTCGTTCAAACCCCCCCCCCCCGCAACGGCCCGCGTGACACAAGGGAACGTCTCAACGAATACAAATCCGAATACATTGGCCCAAAATGCTTTGGCGGGATGATCCGGGAGGATCCAGCGCAAGAGGCTTGAACCTTAAGCTACCCGGAAATCTGAAGCACTACGATGGCAGTGAAAGGCCCGATACCTAGATCGAAGACTACTTCAATGCAGTCAGCTTCGCCGGAGGGAACCCGAAAATAGCCTGTCGCATGCTCCAGCTGTACCTTATTGGTCCAGCTAGTACCTGGCTCAGCGACCTCCCGAAGAACTCCATCTTCTGCTGGTTCGACCTGAAGATCACCTTCGAGAAGCACTTCAGAGGCACCTACAAGAGACCTGCCACAACAAGCGACCTGTAGGCATGTATTCAGAAGAAGGGTGAAACCTCAAAGAAATTTTCTCACTCGATGGTTAGCAACCAGGAACGAGTGTGAGAACGTCGACAATCGCACAGCTATGCACGCTTTCATAGGAGGTCTGCAGAGGGGAGGACTGCTCCGGCACAAGCTCACTTGCCTGATCAACGAGAATAATCTAACCTTGGACGACATGATCGGCATAGCAAGTACTCACACCGCCGCTGACGACGACGCAGGTGGAGAACTTTCAGCTACAGCTATACCCCTGCACCAACAAAAGCAGAACCGTGATAACGGCAGCACTAACAACAACAATAAGCGGAAAAATCCCCCCGACGACCAGAGGAGCGGCGGATCCGACATGGTTGCCATGACGTTCCAACACGGAGGTCCAGGAGGTGGAAGAGGCCGCGGCCGTGGTGGTGGAGCCAGTAGGGGCCAACAACATGCTGACGAGGTCACCGTTACAGGAACCCGCGCTCCCCAAACCTATGAGGAGTACAGGGATATGCCATGTTTAGCCCATATTGATCCGGCTACTGGCAAGTCCTCCCACACCAACTGCAACTGCAAGTGGGTCAATGACCTTAAAACTGACCCGGAAGCAGGATACAAGCACGCCCGGAAGCACCGCCCTCGCGGCAAAGGAGGCGAGGGCAAGAACAAGGAAAAGGACGAGGACAGTTCCGAGGCGATGGATGAGGATGACGCTTCGCCGGATCCCAAAGAGGCTTCCGCAGCTAATAAATCCAACCCCTTCGTGAAAAAGAGTGCTGGCGCATACCACACCTTCCTCGGAACCCCAACGGTCCGGGCCAAGAAATCGGCCCTCCGGATCCTAAACGCCACAGTTCCGGCTGTGCCGCAGTACGTCAAGTGGTCGGAAAAACCCTGCACATTTAACAGGACGGATCACCCGACCATCATCCCAAGAGAGTGCTACGCCTTGGTTGTGAGTCCCCTCATCGACGAGTATGACTTCTTCAAATGCCTTATGGATGGCGGAGCTAGCCTAAACATCATGTACCTGGAGACTCTGGAGAGGATGAACCTTACCAAGGAACAGCTCAAGCATAGCACCACTGAGTTTCATGGTGTGGTTTCGGGTAAAAAGGCGAACTCCCTCGGCAGCATCAAACTTCCCGTGTCCTTCGGCGATGTTAACAATTTCCGCGAAGAAATGATCACGTTTGAAGTTGTGCCTTTCAAGAGCTCCTACCACGTAATCTTCGGCATGCCCATCTACCACAAGTTTCACGCGAGGGCATGCTACATCTACAATAAGCTCAAGATTCCAGGTCCCAATGGCATGATCACCGTATCCGGAGACTACAAGAAAGCTAGAGACTGCGAGGAGGGCGAAGCCGCCTTCGCAGAATCCGTAATATCTGGAGAGGAGCTGGAAGGCTACAGGGCCGCGGTGGATCCGAATGAGATGCATACCACCAAGAAGCAGATCTCCGAACAGAAGACCTCGTTCAAGGCCACGATAGACACCAAGAAGGTCGACCTCAAGGTAGGCGACAACTCCAAGCAGGTGTCTGTCGGAGCCGACATGGACCCCAAATAGGAAAGCGCGCTCGTCGAGTTCCTCCGAGCTAATATAGATATCTTCGCATGGCAACCTTCTGACATGTCCGGAGTACCAAGGTAACTCGTCGAGAACTACCTCAACATAAATCCGGGTGAAAAACTGGTGAAGCAAACTATGCGACGCTTTGGAGACAAGAAGCGCCGCGCCATAGGGATGGAATCAGCAAAGTTACTAGAGGCAGGTTTTGTAGTAGAAGTTATCCATATTGATTGGGTCGCAAACCCCGTCCTTGTACCCAAAAAGAATTCTGAAATACTAAGAATGTGCATCGATTACTCTGGCTTGAATAAGCATTGTCCGAAGGATCCGTTCCCTTTGCCGCGCATTAACCAAGTCATTGATTCGACGGTAGAGGCGGAACTTTCTGTGTTTTCTTGACGCATATTCCAGGTATCACCAGATCCGGATGAAGAAGTCTGACCAAAAGGCGATCTCCTTCATCGCGCCCTTTGGCACTTACTGCTATGCCACCATGCCCTTTGGTTTGAAAAATGCAGGTGCCACCTACCGCACGATGCAACGGTGCCTGAAGGACCAAATTGGCCGGAATGTGCACGCCTACGTTGACGACATCGCGGTCATGACCCGGAAAGGATCCGACTTGATCAGCGACCTCACTGAAACCTTTGAGAATCTCTGATGGTACAAGATGATGTTGAATCCGTTGAAGTGCGTCTTTGGCATACCAGCCGGAAAAATTCTTGGCTTCATTATATGTCACAGAGGCATTGAAGTAAACCCGGAAAAAATCAAGGCTATCCTAAACATCAAAAGGCCAACTTGTCTCAAAGAAGTGCAACGATTAACTGGCTGCGTCGCCGCAATCAGTAGATTTGTTAGCCGTCTTGGCGAGAAGGCACTACCTTTATACAAGCTGCTGAAGAAAACAGACAAAGTTGTTTGGGACGACGTAGAAGATGCATCACTTCAGGGGTTAAAAGATATACTTTCTTCCCCACCTATTTTGGCGGCCCCGACTGAGTCAGAACCTATGTTCCTCTACCTGGCAGCCTCCAACAAGGTCATCAGTCTCGTTGTCGTGGTGGAGCGAAAGGAAGAAGGCCACGAGTACGGAGTCCAGAGGCCAGATTACTACATAAGCGAGGTCTTGACGGAATCCAAGCAAAGATACCCTCACTTTCAGAAGTTAGCTACAGACGGGGCGTGATAGGAAAGTACCATACCACTTTTCGAGGTACCTTCTTGTTCTCAACCTTGTACCGTCTGTGGCCGCACACTGGACATGTGGTTCTGTCCTTGTACTCGCCCCGATAAATCACGCAATCATTGATGCATACATGGTATTTTTCGTGCGGTAGGTCAAGAGGGCACATGACTTTCTTGGCCTCCTCGGTACTACTTGGCAATTTGTTCCCCCATGGGAGACGATCGTGCTAGAATTTCAAGGTCTTGCTGAAGCTGGAGTCGGTCCATTTGTTCTACGTCTTCATCTGCAGATAATCAAGCGTTACATGTAAGCGCGTATCCTGCGGGATGGTACCCAGGAAAGATCGGAGTCATCCCGTCTTTCTCCATTTGCGCCAGCTTGTCTCTCTCTCTGGCTGCAGCTCTGATTGCTCGTCTCCTGGAGAAGCAGATCTTGAACATGAAAGTCCCGCAAGGCCGAAATTACCAGGGTCGCACCGGAATCTTCTTCTTCATGATGATCTTTTCCACTGGCATCTTCTTCTTCATGATGATCTTCTCCACCGACATGTCGTGCTTCGTCATCTCGCTCACCATGGTCTTCATGCGCACCATTTTTTGGGGTCGGCCGCGCCTCGTTGTCGTGCATGAAACCGCGCCTCAGCAGGTGCTCCTCCAATTTTCCGGAATCAGGGTTGATCCAGCGCTCGAGTTTGCATGATCGACACAGACATCTTATCTGGTACCTATTGTTCTGAATCATGTCCTCCTTCGCGTCTTTCTTGTATCTAGAGATTCGAGCGGAACTCATTGAGAGGACCATGGTTGCCCGCCAATGGTATATATAGAGCATAAAATTAGAACCGCAACACATGCACACACATGCATGGACCTCTCCTAAAGGTATACATAGAGCGGAAAAATTCGGCATGACCTCTCCTAAAGGTAGGATGTATGGGTAGTGCAAAAAGTTGCCGAAACAGAAATGAATCTGTTGGAGATATGCCCAAGAGGCAATAATAAAAGTGGTTATTATATATCTTTATGTTTATGATAAATGTTTATATACCATGCTATAATTGTATTAACCGAAACATTGATACATGTGTGTTATGTAAACAACAATGAGTCCCTAGTAAAGCCTCTTAACTAGCTTGTTGATTAATAGATGATTAGTTTCATAATCATGAACATTGGATGTTATTAATAACAAGGTTATATCATTATGTGAATGATGTAATGGATACACCCAATTAAGCGTAGCATAAGATCACGTCATTAAGTTTTTTGCTATAAGCTTTCGATACATAGTTACCTAGTCCTTATGACCATGAGATCATGTAAATCACTTATGCTGGAAAGGTACTTTGATTACATCAAACGCCACCTGCGTAAATGGGTGGTTATAAAGTTGGGATTAAGTATCCGGAAAGTATGAGTTGAGGCATATGGATCAAGAGTGGGATTTGTCCATCCCGATGACGGATAGATATACTCTGGGCCCTCTCGGTGGAATGTCGTCTAAATAGCTTGCAAGCATATGAATGGTTCATAAGAGACCACATACCACGGTACGAGTAAAGAGTACTTGTCAGAGACGATGTTGAACAAGGTATAGAGATACCGATGATCAAACCTCGGACAAGTAAAATATCGCGTGACAAAGGGAATTGGTATCGTATGTGAATGGTTCATTCGATCACTAAGTCATCGTTGAATATGTGGGAGCCATTATGGATCTCCAGATCCCGCTATTGGTTATTGGTCGGAGAGAGATCTCAACCATGTCTACATAGTTCGCGAACCGTAGGGTGACACACTTAAGGTTTGATGTTGTAATAGTAGAACTTGAATATGGAATGGAGTTCGAAGTTTTGTTCGGAGTCTAGGATGGGATCCAGGACATCACAAGGAGTTCCGGAATGGTCCGGAGAATAAGATTCATATATAGGAAGTCACATTCCAAGTTTGGAAATGATCCGGTGAATTTATGGAAGGTGGTTTCTAGAATTATCCGGAAATAAATCACTATGGAAGGAGGAGTCCCGGAGGGACTCCACAAACCCTAACCAGCCAACCAAGTGGGAGGGTGGAGTCCATGGTGGACTCCACCTCCTTGGCCGGCCAAGAAAAGGGGAAAGGGGAGAGTCCCTGTCCCTCTAGGTTTCGTCCATAAGGCAGTTTTTTCTGTTGGGGTCTTATTCGAAGACTTTGGGCAAACCCTTGGGGTTCCACCTATATAATGAGGAGGAGAGGGAGGGGGCAGCCCATGGCTTGGCCGCACCACCCCTGCCCCCTTGAGGCCGGCGCCCATGGCACCCCCTCTCCCCAAACCCTAGCCTCCCCTCCTCCACATATAAACTCCCGCAGCGCATAGGCGAAGCCCTGCCGGAGTTCTCCACCACCATCGCCACCACGCCGTCGTGCTGCCGGGATTTCGAGGAGGATCTACTACTTCCGCTGCCCGCTGGAACGGGGAGAAGGACGTCGTCATCAACACCGAACGTGTGACCGAGTACGAAGGTGCTGCCCGATCGTGGCACCGTGATCAAGATCTTCTACGCGCTTTTGCAAGCGGCAAGTGATCGTCTACCGCAACAATAAGAGCCTACTCTTATAGGCTTTGGAAATCTTCAAGGGTGAGTCTTGATCATCCCCTCGTTGCTCCCGTCTTCTAGATTGCATCTTGGCTTGGATTGCGTTCTCGCGGTAGGAAATTTTTTGTTTTCTATGCAACGAATCCCTACAGAATCAACGTTTCGGAAAACATCCATGCACCACACCGGCACACACACAAACGCTTCACCTGCAACAAGCATCCATACGTACACCGACGGCCACACAAGATCGACATGTATATGCATGTCTCCTCCAACTACTCACCTTGTAGATTCGATATCGAGACGAGACCGCGATCGATGAGTTGGAGAGGAGGAGAGAGTATGAAGAGCCTTCTCCTCACCACCAACTATGTACCAACCAAAGTAAGTGCAATAAGCATCCATACACACCGACGGCCACACAAGATCGACATGCATATGCATGTCTCCTCCAACTACTCACATTGTAGATTCGATACCGAGACGAGATCGCGATCGATGAGTTGGAGAGGAGGAGAGAGTATGGAGAGCCCTCTCCTCACCACCAATTATGTACCAACCAAAGTAAGTGCAATAAGAACAAAAGCAAGTGAAAAGTATGGCCAAAATGGGATGACAGAGAAGGGGAGACGAGCTAGATGGAGGAGGAAGAAGAATGGCTTGGGTAGTGTGGTAGGTGGGAGGTTGGCACTTTTCTAGGTCTGGTTCCTAATTCTGTGGCGCACCAGCAACAGTGCGCCACAGAATGTCTTATTTCTGTGGCGCACTGTTGCTGGTGCGCTACAGAATATCCTATTTCTGTGGCACACGAGAGACAGTGCGCCACATAATGTCTTATTTCTGTGACGCACTGGCTCTAGTGCGCCACAGAAAATAGCGAAACCAATGATTGAGGCTGGCAGGATATGGGCCCCACCGTATTTCTGTGACGCATGTGCCCCTGCTGCGCCACAAAAATAAGCTATTTCTGTGGCGCACCGTATTTCTGTGGCGCACGCAAGTCCAATGCGCCTCGGAATAACATCCCATCTATAAGCCTTTTACTACTAGTGTCCATGCGGAGATACCTGGGTGGATGGGCACGACACGTGATTGGCAAGTTAAGTAGGGGAAACTAAGTGTGTCATCATACGCTGAAGTTAGACCATTAACGACGCAAGAAATTGATCTAAAATTTTAATATAATGCTAAGTTAGCTAGCCTAGTATGCGAAGAGGAACTCAAATGGTACCAGAGATCTAAGGCTCAATTCGTGTTGGAAGGAGATTTAGACACGAGATACTTTCATAGTGTCACCAATGGTAGACACATGAAAAAACTCATTCACTCTCTTTGTACAGGAGGAGGGCACGATTGAAGGTCATGATGAGCTTAAGTCCTATATTACGCCATATTACCAAAGCGTGTTTGGTCCGTCGGTGGATTCCGATATATCCAGTCCAGGATAGAGGACATTTCAAGTTACCAAGGAAAAACGCTATTCTTATCGCTCCTTATTTAGAAGAGGGGGTACGAAAGGTTGTTTTCTTATGGAACACAATAAGGCACCAGGACCCGATGGGTTTCTGACCGAGTTCTTCCAATATTTCTGGGATTTAATTAAAGGTGATTTATTAGACCTATTTGCTGAGCTCCGCGCTAGGCAACTTGAATTATTTCGTATTAACTTCGGGGAGATTATTTTACTACCAATGGTTAATGACGTGGAAAGGATTCAACGGTACATACATATATGTCTTCTTAATGTTTGCTTCAAAATCTTTACTAAGATTGCTACTATTAGACTTAACACAGTGGCTGATCACGTCGTGCATCCTACTTAGTCAACTTTTATGCAAGGTAGATATATCCTAGAATCTAGACGGTGTCGTAACCTTGCATGAAATGGTTCATGAGTTGCATCGTAATAAGTTGAATGGGGTTATTCTCAAAATCGACTTTGAAAAAACCTATGATAAAGTCAAGTGGTCTGTTCTTCAACAAACTCTAAAAATGAAAGGTTTTGTGATGAGTGGCGAGGGTTGATTAATAACTTTGTTTTTGGAGAAAGTGTTGCCATCAAGGTCAATGATAACGTTGGTAGATACTTCCAGACAAAAAAAGGTTGAGGCAAGGGGATACACTATCTCCAATGTTATTCAACATTGTGGCGGATATACTTGGTATTTTAATTGGCCGAGCTAAAGTAGATGGTCAGATTGAAGGAGTGATTCCTCATCTTGTTGATGGGGGATTTTCTATTCTTCAATATGCCAATGATATGATTCTATTAATAGATCACGATCTAGACAAAGCAACAAACCTGAAATTAATTTATCAGCGGTCTTAAAATTAATTTTCATAAGAGTGAATTGTTTTATTTTGGCAGGCCTAAGACGATACTAACCTATACGCCGAACTCTTCGGTTGTGGATTGGGAAGTTTTCTAATCAGATTACAGAAGTGCCTTAAATGTTTACATTAGTATCCTGCATGAAAAAATAAATAATGAACATAAAAGATTTAGATCATGCACATATAGACATACAACTTAAAGATATGATATCAACATTGCATGCATATCTTCTAGATAAGGGCACACAATCATATATTCCAGATCTGATCACACAATCATATCTTCTAGACAGGATCACACAATCATATCTGCATATACGTATCTTCAAGATAGAATATCAACATTGCATGCATATCATCCAAATAAGATCACACAGTAATATCTTCTAGATATGATCACACAGTAGTATCTTGCAAATAGGATTAGACAATCATGGTAATGCTTTACTTTTAGTCCTGAACATCCATGGCTATAAGAGATGGCATAAACTATTTGAATTTCCATCAATTCTCTTGAATATTACTTTCCTTTGTATCTTATATTCCCGAAGACATGGAAGTACTCAAGGTTCCAAGGCCACTATGCTTTCTACTGCTCGTGCTACTCCTCCTGGTTCCTGGTAATTTTTCTGAACAAACCAATTATAGAGCAAGGCACTTCCTTGATGCATCATCTACACATTTGCCAGTCGTTTGTGAAATTTATACTCCACGCCACATATTTATATACCCTATTCCTATGTAGAAAATTGTAGCATATGATGTTTTCATGCACCATATTGTGCCGTTCGTTTTGTAGGCTCTGAAGCCGGGACATGCAATGTGGCCAGCCGGACCTATACCACTTCACGTTGCAAGGATGATCTATGTGTGGAGGCCTGCCAAAAGGAGGGCTTTAATGATGGGTGGTGTCACCTTATCGTAACCCCTATTTTCGGATGTATCTGTAGGAAAAAGTGTTGAATAATAACATGTTACAGCTACTAAGAGCATCTCCAACAGACACGCTATATAGGCCGCGCGGCATAAAAACGACCGATATAGCGCGCGCAGGAGGGAATGTGGCGCTCCAGCAGGCGCGGTAAACGGCGCGGCGCTGTAAAAATTTTTGGGCGCGCGGCGTTTTGCACAAACCGGAGCGGCATATCTGGCGCGTCGGCTACAGCGCGCGGCAAAGCTCGTCCAAGCGCGAAAAACCCCCCGCGCTGAAACTTCCTCTTCCGCGTCGCCGCCCGAGCGCCCAATCCGTCGTCTCCGCGCGCCGCCGGCGAAATCCCTACGATGGACGACCCTTCCGGCAACCCACCGACCCCTCCCTACTCTGTCCCACCCTCCGCCGCCGCCACTTCCGCCGTACCACCGCCAAACCCTAGCGGCGGCACCGACGGCGGCAACGCAACGGCTGCTGCGCGCGCACTCTTCGTCCCGCCGCGCGGGGCACTGCACGCAGGCGCTGCCGCCGCGCAGATGGCCGCGCAAGCCGCCGGCACCGCCCGCCCCGCGCCGAGGAGGGGAAAGGCGCCGTCGAGCAAACGGCCGCACATCGGTCCCGCCTCCGTCGCGCCGCCGAAGAAAGCGAAGGCGCCCGTCCCCCGCCGGCCGCAGCCTCCTCCTCCGACGACAAACCAGGCGCCTCCTCCTCCTCCTCCGACGATGAACCAGCCGCCGCCTCCGTCCGGCAACCGCGCGGGCGCACATACGGTGCATGATGAAATGCCCGAGACGTAAAAAACACTACTTTTCGTCCAAATTGTAGTTTAGATGCATACCTAGCCGGGAAGTGATGAATTTCATTGCAATGTAGAGTCGATGATGCGGCATTCATGGACACAATGAATGTTGGATCCTCGTTCATACATGATGAAGCCACCGATGGAGAGGAGGAATATGAGGATGTAGATGAGGAAGGAGAAGGGTTGATTGAACCTCGCCCTCCCGGACGATCCGCCAACTACACCATAGCGGAGGACAAGTTGCTTTGCAAGACGTGGTTGACAATTGGAATGGATCCAACAACCGGTACCGATCAAACAAGAGAAACATATTGGATGAGGATGACGGAGTACTTCAACACACACAACACAAGTGGGAACGAGCGAACCATGCGCTCACTTCGGTCCCGTTGGTCCGGTATCAACACCGATTGCCAAAAATGGGCCGGCGTGCAAGCCAACATCGATGTTCTCAATCCAAGTGGCACTAATGAGAATGATAGGGTAAGTCATTCTACTTTGTTCACCATATGGCTCATATGAGAAGAATACGGTTCTACTTCATATAGCTCATCCATTTTCTTTTCCGCATATGTGTAGAACTCCATGGCTCAAGGATTGTTTAGGGATGTGGGAAATAAGAACAAGAAAGGCAACAAGATTCTTGGCAAGCCATTCACCTTGCATCATTGCTATGACGTGCTAGGGAATGAAGAGAAGTGGAAGACGCGCGGCAAGTTGGATGCGGCAACTATGGCGGCCAATGCTACCGGTGATGCAACAATCATCGATGATGATGATTCAAGTGATGAAGGGAAGAAGAGAAGCTCCACTCCTCACTCCGTCAACAATGGGCGGAGGAATGTGCATGGTAGGAAGACCGCCAAGGACATGAAGGGAAAGAAGGCCGGAGATGATGACATTGCCATGGCTATGGAAAGGATTGCAAATGCAAGGTTGGAAGCAAATGAAGATAGAAAGATGCAACGAAACTTGGAGAAAGAGGCTATGGATGCTATTGAAGCTAGGAGAGCCGCTTTGGAGGAGAGGATTGCCGCCAACGAGGAGAAGAAGTTGGCTTTGGAGGAGAAGAGGCAAGCCTCCGAGGAGCATGCACGCCTAGCGGAGGAGGAGAGGAAGCTTTTCTTGATGGATACTTCCCATATGGATGAGAGGCAAAAGGAGTACATCAACCTTCTTCGCGATGAAGTGTTGGCCAAAAAGAGATTGTTGGTAGCCAATATGACACTTCCACTACCGGCATGTTTGGAGGAGGCATGTTTGGAGGAGGCATGCCGACGTTTGGAGGAGGCATGGGAGGCATGGCCGGCATGGGAAGCATGCCCATGCCCACCATGGGAGGCATGGCCGGCATGGGAAGCATGCCCATGGCCGGCATGGGAGGCATGGCCGGCATGGGAGGCTATGGAGGCATGGCCGGCATGGGAGGACCAAGCTATGGAGGTGTGTTTGGAGGGACCATGGGAGGCTCGGTGAGTGGTGTCTATGGGAGTATGGGAGCACCACCGGGAGGCTTCGTGTCTTCCATGAATGCTACTATTCCTCCTTCAACCCAAGATGACGAGGAAGAAGAAGAAGAAGGTGTTGATTTGGAAAATGCGGAAGTGTGATATGCATTTGTGATATGTGTTCCACTTTGTCCATTTGAACCATATGTCGTGTGTCATTGTTGAACTACGTCATTTTGTGTGTCGTTCTTGAACTATGTGATGTATGTTGCACTTTGTGTCCATTTAAATTATGGTACATCATTTGTTTCATGAATTATGTGTGATTATTTGATCTTTGTGATTGCAAACTAGTCTACAAAACTGTTTTCCGCGCCCGCGCGCGCTGTATTTTGACGCGCCCGGCGGAGGACGATTTTTTCCGCCCGCGCACGCGCTGCATAGTAGCGCGTCCGGCGGGGGAAAATACAGCCCAGCGCGCGCTACCTGTTTACAGTTCTACCTAGTCTGGTGTACATCGCCGTAGGTTAGTTCTCCGTGGACCTGGCGAGGGACAACTCTGTCGCCTCGTGGTTTGCATGAGCAACATGGAGTTCTGCATTGTGGATCCTTGTTAATTTGTTGGCAAAGGATGAGCATGCTCCATCTCTCCATGTGCGCCTCCCACCTGCAGTGATCTCCTGTTGAGTGGGAAAATTTGATCCTCTGTTTAGTCCCTTCCAACTCTCAGTTTGCTGCCATGCGTAGAAGGACCAAGAAATTGTACAGACTCCGCTAGGCTCCGAGGGAATGGCACTCAAAGCTGGACATCAGACTCGCCGCGCTCAGCTTCACCAACTGCCCCTCCGATCACGCGATGTACACTTGAGGCAAGAATAATGTTGTGGATATACTTCATGGGTATTGCCAACGACGTGGTCTAGATCCGCTAAGTTCGGGTGACCCACAGATGGTGGTGGTGCCATATGGCCCACCGTGCGACCTAGTTGTTGTTGATTAAGATGAAAGATGTCCATCCCAGGAACAAAGAGCCGGATCCAACCCGACCTGGGCCAGGGGTCGGATCCAGCAAGGCCCATGAAGTGCCCGGATCCATGACGACTAGTTAGGAAGTAGGTGGATCCTTGACGTGCACAGCAATGTATATTCTGTAGTTAGGCATCTTGTATTTCGGGTAGGACTCTCCGTGTAAACCCTAGATCTTGGCGACTTTATAAGCCGCATCCCAGAAGCCCTAGAGGCACAACCACAACTCATTGTAACAACGTGAAAGCGCCCACATAATTCTCTGCCTCCGAGCAGCGTGTTTCAAAGCTGGGTAAATCGCGAACCCCTGTCCCGATGGCTCTTCGCCCTATGGCTCCTACTTCTTCCCCCTCCGTGAGGATCCCTCCTCCAGGGTATTGTCGAGTAGGAAACGACAGTTAGCGCCCACCGTGAGGCCATCGGCGTCTGGAGGCCGGAACCGGGCGGGTTCCGCCTTTGGAGGCATCGACGACACAATCGTCGTGGGGCGCATCTTGTACGCCGACAACTTTCCGATCGTCCCTCCGGACGAGTGCTGGATTCTGGCTAGGATAGACCCCGTCAAACTGTCCATCATCCAGATCGGAGGGATACACATCTTCATCGGCGAGACCGTCGATTCCGACAGAAACGCAATGGTAAGTACAACAGCTACGGCCGCCGCTGAGCATGACGTAGCCGCAAAAATCTGATTTAAGTCGCAGGAGTTTTCCACGGAAAATTCCGCCTTAGATTTGGAAATTTCAAAGCCCAACCTATCCTCCCCTGAGCAGGAAACATCAGTGGAAGACAAATGCAGATCCGCCTGGGTTTCTGAGGTGTTAGAGAAGCAGATGTGCCACTTCGTGCACTTCCTCGCGCACATGTCAGGATCCGCCCCTCCTCAGGAAGGCGCTGGACCCATGCCGATAGAGGATGCCAGAGATAGCAATGCATCCGAGTACCTAGAGGATATCGGAAACAATGATGACTCGGAACTCGGAAGCCTCAGCCCACTCTCAGAGGATGTCTCATTCATGGCTTCAGAAGAACACGAGGATTTTCGGAAGGAGTTGTAGGACGTGGAGAAAGCTGATGGTGAATCATCTCCGCCTAAGCAGGTATTCGCAACTTTGGCTGGCCTAGATGCGGACCAGGATGACGATTCAGAGAAAACTCCTCCTCAAGCAGTAATCCCGGATCTAGTTCAGCTGGATTCTCCGCCACGGGTTCGTGCCCGTCGGACGGATCAACCGCCTAGCTGGAGCCTGAATTTTCAGGACGGAAAAGCTGCATAGATGCTCATGCAGATGGCAGGCTAAGACGGAGAACACATCAAGTAAAAGGAAATCCTGACCAATCCGATCACCCCAGAGGTGGCCGTGGATCTGGAGGCCTTTGAAGCCAGACGCAAGGAACTTCTGGTAGAAGCTCAGAACTTGGTTAAGCTCACCTTAACCATCCTAAGGACAAGGCAAAAATAGCCAGTAAGTATGAGGTAGCCCAGGAGCATGAGCGACTGGTGAAAGAACGATATGAGAAAGCGAGAGCACTTACGGCCACCACGGCAAAGGAAGCCCACGAAGAAACGATGCAGATGAGGCGGAGAGATGCTATTCCCCCTCGCAACATCAACTTTGACAGCGCAACTCAGTCACAAATCCTTGGAAACTCTAAAGGATAACATGAAAAAGCGTGCAGAGCTCTTAGGCAAAGACAATGACTAGATCGATCTTGACTACCTCAGGAAGATCATTGGCACTGCTATGAAGCAGCAGAGCAAAGCAGGTACTTCGCGTAAGCTAGCTTCAAACCCGAAGGCATGTGTGTCCACAACATAGCCCAGCCGGAAAGTCAACGGAGCATCGCGACGAACAATCACGCACCAGATCGTCGGAGAAACACCACGGAACACCTAAACCCGATCCCCATATCCTTGGATACTCCAAAGGACAAAGCAAAGGGAAATGATCCAATGTTCTCTCGCAATGACAAGTACATGAATGCCTCACCGCCAAGGCATCAGTATGTGCCTCCGCGCCCTTGCCAACGCAGTCCTGCCGGATGTGTGACGGTGACGGAAACACCCGCACCCATATCTCTAATGAACTCTCCTAATATTTATTAGAAATTGAAGAAATGTTTAAAAACTTATCAAGTGACAACTACCGCATCTCTAACGGGGCAACGCAAATAGACGCGGAATGACCGCACAGTCGAAAAATGCGTCTGGAACCCGGTCCAGCAGCCCGACGCATAGTGACTGGACCGTCTGCGGAGACACTACAAGAAAAATTGCCATGGCCGACGAAGTTGAAGTCGCGCCATGGTTGCTGGTGTACCATGGCCGACGATTTTGGGTCCCTCCGTGGTGCATGTCAAAACTTTTTTTTTCTCGTTTTTGAGGCCACCTAGCCCGACGAAAGCGGCCAAAACGTCGCGTATGGTGGCCCGGGACGTGGTGCATCTCAAAATCTCGGGTTCGCCGGCCGAGTCAACGCAAATCCGCACCGCCGAGGGATGTAGGGCCCAGATGGCAGCCTCTCCGGCATTGTTTTTTTTCTCGATCGCGCCATCTCGTTCAACGTTCTCCGATCGAGCCGTTTACGATGCAGGATCATGGGTCCCGCATGTCATCCTCTATGAACCAAAATTCTTTCTATTCTTGGATTTTTTTTGACCCCTGATTTCTGGCTACTTCCTTTTTCTTTTGATCCCTTGCCGCCTTGGAAACGTTGAGACCGCTGCTGCTAAATGGGACCCGCATGTCATCCTCTATGTGCAATCAACTTTCTTTTCTTGGAGTTTTTTTGGCACCTCATATTTGGTCACTTGCCTTTTTTTTTCGATCCCCTGCCGCCTCTCAAACGGTGATACCGCCGTCGCTAACTCGGGACCCGCATGACATCCTCTATGTACTATAAAACTTTCTTTTTTTGGATTATTTTTGGCACCTCATATTTGGTCACTTGCCTTTTCTTTCGATCCCCTGCCGCCTCTCAAACGGTGATACCGCTGCTTGCTAAATGGGACCCGCATGTCATCCTCTATGTACTATAAAACTTTCTTTTCTTGAATTATTTTTGGCTCCTCATATTTTTTCACTTGCCTTTTTCTTTCGATCCCCTGCCGCCTCTCAAACGGTGATACCGCTGCTGCTAAATGGGACCCGCATGTCATCCTCTATGTACTATAAAACTTTCTTTTCTTGAATTATTTTTGGCTCCTCATATTTTTTCACTTGCCTTTTTCTTTCGATCTCATGCCACGTTTGAAACATTGAGGAACCTGCAGGCTCATGGGACCCGCATGTCATCCTCTATGTACTATAAAAGTTCATTTTCTTGGTTTTTTTCACCCTCTGATTTTTGGCAATTTCTTTTTTTTTTTTACCTCTCGCCGCCTCTCAAACGGTGATACCGCTGTCGCTAAATGGGACCCGCATGTCATCCTCTATGTACTATAAAACTTTCTTTTCTTGAATTATTTTTGGCTCCTCATATTTGGTCACTTGCCTTTTTCTTTCGATCTCATGCCACATTTGAAACGTTGAGGAACCTGCTGGCTCATGGGACCCGCATGTCATCCTCTATGTGCTATAAAAGTTTATTTTTTTTTTCACCCTTTGATTTTTGGCTATTTCCTTTTTCTTTTGATCCCCTGCCGCCTTAGAAACGTTGGGTAAGCTGCTGACTCATGGGACCCGCATGTCATTCTCTATGTACAATCAACTTTCTTTTTCTTTTGATCTCAAGCCGCATTTGAAACGTTGAGACCGCTGCTGCTAAATGGGACCCGCATGTCATCCTCTACGTACAATAAAGTTTCTTTTCTTGGATTATCTTTGGCTCCTGATATTTTGTCACTTGCCTTTTTCTTTCGATCTCATGCCGCCTTTGAAACGTTGAGTAAGCTGCTGGCTCATGGGTCCCGCATGTCATCCTCTACGAACAATAAAAGTTTCCTTTCTTGGAGTTATTTTTTGCCCCTAATTTCTGGCTATTTGCCTTTTTCTTTTGATCTCCTGCCCCCTCTCGAAACGATGAGGACGCTCGTTGGCGGGTCGGTCCCACATGTCATCCTCTATGAACAATAAAAGTTTCCTTTGATGGATTTATTTTGAACCCCTAATTAATTTCTGGATATTTCCCCGCCGCCTTGAAATCGTTGAGGATGCCGCTGCCTCATGGGTCCCGCATGTCATCCTCTCGTAACGGTAAATGTTTATTTTCTTGGATTTTGTTGACCAAACGATTTTTGGCTTATTTTTTCTTTCGATCACGTGCAGCCTTTAAAACGTTGAGGACGCCGCTCGGCTCACGGGTCCCACATGTCAACCTCTATGAACAATAAACGCTGAGGATATGCTGCTGCCTCATGGGTCCCGCATGTCATCCTCTCAGAACGAAAATGTTTCTTTTCTTGGATTTTTTACCAACAGATTTATGGTTTATTTTTTCTTTCCATCCCCTGCCGCCTTTAAAACGTTGACGACGTCGTTGGCTCATGGGTCCCCGATGTCAGCCTCCCCGTACAAGAAACATGATATCTTGATTATTTTGCAGACAATAAACAATGTATTGCGCTCTGAGCTATTTCAAACGGATAATTAAATCTTTATTTTTACATAAACAAATTTATATGTTGAATCTCCTTGTTTTTTTGTCTTTGCGAAGCATAGGACTTTCCTGTTTTTTTAGAAAATTCGGAACTTTCCTGTTTTGGAGTGGGCTGAAATTGTACGAGTCAAAAGGCCAAGCAGGATAGTTCGAAGGCCCGGATGTCCAGATGCAGCCCAATTGAAATCTTTCTTCTTGGATTTTTTTCACCCCCGATTTCTGGCTACTTCATTTTTCTTTTGGTTCTCGCCGCCTTGGAAACGTTGAGACCGCTGCTGCAAAATGGGACCCGCATGTCATCCTCTACGTACAATAAAATTTCTTTTCTTGGATTATTTTTGGCTCCCGATATTTGGTCACTTGCCTTTTTCTTTCGATCCCGTGCAGCCTCTCAAACGGTGATACCGCTGCCGCTAATTGGGACCCGCATGTCATCCTCTATGTACAATCAAGTTTCTTTTCTTGAATTATTTTTGGCTCCCGATATTTGGTCACTTGCCTTTTTCTTTCGATCTCATGCCACGTTTGAAACGTTGAGGAACCCGCTGGCTCATGGGACCCGCATGTCATCCTCTATGTACTATAAAAGTTCATTTTCTTTGTTTTTTTTCACCCTCTGATTTTTGGCTATTTCCTTTTTCTTTTGATCCCCTGCCGTCTTGGAAACGTTGAGTAAGCTGCTAGCTCATGGGACCCGCATGTCATCCTCTATGTCCATCAACTTTATTTTCTTGGATTTTTTTTGACCCCCTAATTTCTGGCTACTTTCTTTTTCTTTTGATCTCAAGCCGCATTTGAAACGTTGGGACCGCTGCTGCAAAATGGGACCCGCATGTCATCCTCTATGTAAATAAAGTTTCTTTTCTTGGATTATCTTGGGCTCCTGATATTTTGTCACTTGTCTTTTTCTTTCGATCTCATGCCGCCTTTGAAACGTTAAGTAAGCTGCTGGCTCATGGGTCCCGCATGTCATCCTCTACGAACAATAAAAGTTTCCTTTCTTTGAGTTATTTTTTACCCCTAATTTCTGGCTATTTGCCTTTTTCTTTTGATCTTCTGCCCCCTTTGAAACGATGAGGACGCATGTTGGCAGGTCGGTCCCACATGTCATCCTCTATGAACAATAAAACTTTCCTTTGATGGATTTATTTTGAACCCCTAATTAATTTCTGGCTATTTCCTTTTTTTCTTTGATCCCCTGCCGCCTTGGAAACGTTGAGGATGCTGCTGCCTCATCGGTCCCGCATGTCATCCTCTCAGAACGATAAATGTTTTCTTTTCTTGGATTTTTTTACCAACTGATATTTGGTTTTTTTTTTATTTTCGATCCCCTGCCGCCTTTGAAACGTTGACGACGCTGCTGGCTCATGGGTCCCTGATGTCAGCCTCCCCGTACAAGAAACATGTGATATCTTGATTATTTTGCAGACAATAAACAGTGTATTTCGCTCTGAGCTATTGCAAACGGATAAATTAAATCTTTATTTTTACAACTTATATCTTGAATCTCCTTGTTTTTTGTTTTGGCGAAGCATAGGACTTTCCTATTTTTTTTTTGAGAAAAATCCGAACTTTCATGTTCTGGAGTGGGCTGAAATTGTACGAGTCAAAAGGCCCGTAAGGATAGTTCGAAGGCCCGGATGTCCGGATGCAGCCCAATTGAAATCTTTCTTTTCTTGGATTTTTTTCACCCCCTGATTTCTGGCTACTTCATTTTTCTTTTGGTCCTGTGCCGCCTTCGAAACGTTGAGACCGCTGCTGCAAAATGGGACCCGCATGTCATCCTCTATGTACAATAAAGTTTCTTTTCTTGGATTATTTTTGGCTCCTGATATTTGGTCACTTGCCTTTTTCTTTCGATCTCATGCCACGTTTGAAACGTTGAGGAATCTGCCGACTCATGGGACCCGCATGTCATCCTCTATGTACAATAAAAGTTTGATTTCTTGGATTTTTTTCACCCTCTGATTTTTGGCTATTTCCTTTTTATTTTGATCCCCTGCCGCCTTTGAAACGTTTAGTAAGCCGTCGGCTCATAGGTCCCACATGTCAGCCTGTATGAACGATAAAGCTTTCCTTTCTTGGAGTTTTTTTTGACCCCCTAATTTCTGGCTACTTTCATTTTCTTTTGATCTCAAGCCGCATTTGAAACGTTGGGACCACTGCCGCACAATGGGACCCGCATGTCATCCTCTATGTACAATCAAGTTTCTTTTCTTGGATTATTTTTGGCTCCTGATATTTGGTCACTTGCCTTTTTCTTTCGATCTCATGCCACGTTTGAAACGTTGAGGAACCTGCTGGCTCATGGGACCCGCATGTCATCCTCTATGTACAATCAAGTTTCTTTTCTTGGATTATTTTTGGCTCCTGATATTTGGTCACTTGCCTTTTTCTTTTGATCCCCTCTGCCCCCTTTGAAACGTTGAGTAAGCTGCTGGCTCAAGGGACCCGCATGTCATCCTCTATGTCCATCAACATTCTTTTCTTGGATTTTTTTTGACCACCTAATTACTAGCTACTTTCTTTTTCTTTTGATCTCAAGCCGCATTTCAAACATTGAGACCGCTGCTGCAAAATTGGACCCACATGTCATCCTCTATGTACAATAAATCTTGGATTATTTTTGGCTCCTGATATTGGGTCACTTGCCTTTTTCTTTCGATCTCATGCCGCCTTTGAAACGTTGAGTAAGCTGCTGGCTCATGGGTCCCGCATGTCATCCTCTACGAACAATAAAAGTTTCCTTTCTTGGAGTTATTTTTGACCCCTAATTTCTGGCTATTTGCCTTTTTCTTTTCATCCCCTGCCCCTTTGAAACGATGAGGACGTTGTTAGCGTGTCGGTCCCACATGTCATCCTCAATGAACAATAAAAGTTTCCTTTGGTGGATTTATTTTTGACCCCTAATTAATTTCGGGCTATTTCCTTTTATTCTTTTGATCCCCCGGCGCCTTGGAATCGTTGAGGATGCTGCTGCCTCATGGGTCCCGCATGTCATCCTCTCAGAAAGGTTAATGTTTCTTTTCTTGGATTTTGTTTACCAACTGATTTTTGGCTTTTTTTTCTTCTTTCGATCTCCTGCCACCTTTAAAACATTGACGACGCTGCTGGCTCACGGGTCCCACATGTCAGCCTCTATAAACAATAAACGTTGAGGATGCTGCTGCCTCATGGGTCCCGTAGGTCATCCTCTCAGAATGATAAATGTTTTCTTTTCTTGGATTTTTTTTACCAACTTATTTTTGGTTTTTTTTATTTTCGATCCCCTGCCGCCTTTGAAACGTTGACGACGCTCGTCGGCTCATGGGTCCCCGATGTCAGCCTCCCCGTACAAGAAACATGTGATATCTTATTTTGCAGACAATAAACATTGTATTTCGCTCTGAGCTATTGCAAACTGATAAATTAAATCTTTATATTTTTGGAGTGGGCTTAAATTGTACGAGTCAAAAGGCTTCCAGCACGATAGTTCGAAGGCCCAGATGTCCAGATGCAGCCCAATTAAAATCTTTCTTTTCATGGATTTTTTGACACCCTGATTTCTGGCTACTTCCTTTTTCTTTTGATCCTGTGCCGCCTGGAAACTATGAGACCGCTATTGCAAAATGGGACCCACATGTCATCCTCTATGTACAATAAAAGTTTCTTTTCGTGGATTATTTTTGGCTCCTGATATTTGGTCACTTGCCTTTTTTCTTTCGATCCCGTGCAAAATGGGACCCGCATGTCGTCCTCTATTTACAAAAAAAGTTTCCTTTCTTGGAGTTATTTTTTACCCTAATTTGTGGCTACTTCCTTTTTTTTGATCCCCTGCCGCCTTTGAAACGTTGAGGACTCTGCTGGCTCATGGGCCCCACATGTCAGCCTCTGTGAACAATAAACCTTTCCTCTGTGAACACTAGCATTGACGAACTGAATGTGAACATGCGTTACAGGCTTTTTTAGTAAATTTTGTCAACCAATTGCTAGCTTCTGTATATATCACTAGTAGTACATACATCGCGAAAGCATTAGAATATTAGACCATGTTCACAAGAATAACATCAAGTCCGAACTACATTAACAGAGTGATAAAATATATTGTTCAGACCAGTACAAAATATAGGGAGTTAAACTAACACTATGCAGAAATTGGCCCATCTCTTGCATATATCCCTCTAGCAAAGGGATCAGCCATCGACAAGTCATGTACCAACCAGCTAAGAACACCGTCCGAGCTGAACTTATCTAAGGATGGTAAATATCCAAACCGAAAATCAACATCTCTATAAGCGGTGTTCTTCGTGTCTAGCCGCTTGAACTCGGGTATCCCACCAGATCTTCTTGTGATGATATCTTACACCAAAATTCATTACTTTGAGCATTCTAGTGTTCTGTATAAAGAACCCGGAGACAATAACATCATTTCTCCTTCCTCGGTAGTCAGAAATCGAAATTTCTTTGAGGTGGAGATCAAGGCATTCAATGGGACAAGTCGGCTCATTATGCAGCACATGAACCTTATTGCCGGTTCTATAAAACTGCAAAGAAGTCAAATTAAGTAGTCAGTACAATAACAAAGTACTTCATAGCTATCAACTAATGAATATCTCAGGTGAGTTGAATCATGTGTTAATTGAGGACCGTGGAACAACATAATCCCCTGACACGTTCCAATTTGATAGATGCACTTTTTTACATCTGTTATTGTCATTGTAAAGTTGGGGAAAGGTTACCAACATGGGAAACTCCAATCCGCAACTAGTTGCGGGTGCACCCCATTTTTCTTTTGACACTTCCAAGTTTCCAAAAAAATTGTAAATTAAAAGTCTGGACATACATTGTGTTCTATCATGTGCTTCTGTGAAGTTTCATCCAAAAATATGATAATATGTGATCTACACAAAAAAAGAACAAATGATGTGTAAATAGTAAGTCACACTATTTACATATGTCTTCTCTTTTTTACACAGATCACATATTATCATGTGTTTATATGAAACTTCACAGATGCACAAGATACAACACATTGTATGACAAGAAGTTTAGTTTTGAACCAACATAATATAACTCCATTGTGGATGTTCTTCTAGTACAATTGTTCAACTGATCTAGGCTAATAACAGGTTAACTCCATGTAACTCTACAGTTTTTGCTCATAGTGGTAAACAGTTAACAACAACGAATTTACCTGGATATATAGCTTCTCCGTGCAGGGAAAGCATCTAAGAAATGCAAGTAGTTGATCCAGACGAGGGCCGTCAGATTTTAGAACCAAGTTCTTCACTGTGCACAGAGAATTTTCCAAGCTTATGGGCATCATCCTCTACAGGACAATGGTACATATGTCAAAAAAAATAACAAAAATGTGAGTTAATTCAACAAGAAGAAGGCTGTTCTACCAAAAAGTTTATGCGTCCAATAACAAGTTGGCAGCCAGAGGTACGACGCAAAGCCCAACACCATCAACTTTGGTGCGTTGGCGACCTGGATTAGTAGTGGAACATCATCAACGCATATGACCAATCTCTCGAGGCAAGATGCATCCATAATTTGCACCGTGTCTAACTGAATAAGTTCGGTGGTGTTGCGTTTCCAATAGCTAGCCACACTAATTGTACGAAGATTTGGCATGTGAATGTTGAGTTGGGTGAACCCGTGGACCCCTCAAGGTGAAGTGCCTCGAGCACAATACAGCGGGTGAACAGGCGGTCGATGTTCGTCGCCTTACAGATGTAGACGTCATAGAGCAAGAGCCTTTTGAGTTGGGGGAAAAGAAGCATGGAGTTGGCATGAATCTCGGGCAAATAGCAAGTAGAAATGCTGACAATGCGCAGCGTGGGCGCGCAGCGGAACGCGGACAGCGGGAAGGAGCGCATCACCTGTTCCAAAGATCGAATCCGAGGTTCTCGACGCAAGATAGGGTGCTGGACCGGAACCAGCTGTCGAGCGTGGTGTCGACCTTGCAAGTGGTTCCGAAGGGGTCGATTGACACGCTCTAGCGGGGCCGTGGTGAGCGGCGAGGATACCGGAGACCGCGGCGATGCGTTTGTGGTTTTGCTTGGCGAGTTGGTCATCGATCTCGAGGTTAAGTGGGACGGAGTGCCAGAGGTGGCGCCACCGTTTGGAGACCAAGGTTGTGCTTACAGCGGATATAGTGGGCAGGTGGGAGATGATGATGTGGAGAATCTGGTCCGGTAGGCGGCTGATGAGGTCGTTGTCGCCGACGAGGAGGTTAAGTGGGACGGAGCGCCAGAGGTGGCGCCACCGTTTGGAGAGCAATGTTGTCCTTACAGCGGATATCATGGGCAGGAGGGAGATGATGATGTGCAGCATCTCGTCGGGGAGGCGGCTGATGAGGTCGAGGCTCGACGGAGGCTCTTCCCGATCTGGCTCGACCCGCCTTCGGGAGTTGAGCGGCTCCGCCTCCATCTGACACGGCGGCGACACACGCAACGCCGCAGTCGTCTGCTCGAAGTGTGTAGCAGGTAGCGGAGCGGATCTGCTGGACAGGGGAATAGGCGCAGCGGCGGTGGTGAGGACAGAAAGGTACTCGGCGGTGGATTTAGGTGGATGGCGGATGCAAGTGCGCTGGGGGTTTTTGGAGGAGACGGCAAGCGCTATGCAAGGAACTATTGCGGCGGGCGGCCAGCCGGGGTGCCTGAGGAGAGAAAGGTATACTACTAGTACTAATGATGCGGTGCGGCGTTTGCGTCTCCCTTCCCCACGCGTGCAGCCTTCACATTTCACAAGACGTGCGAGTTTTTCAACGGAGATTATCAAGTGGAGAGACTTTCCCAATGCAATTGTCTCTCCACTTGATAATCACTCTTGAAAACACCGAGAAGATGGCGGTGAAGAAGACTGGAGAGGCAAGGAAAAAAACAATATGAATTGAAATCAAATATAATACGGGCGTTCCTTCTCTCTCGGTCTCTCGCTGCACTTACCGCACCTGTGGTGCAGGCGTGTGACCCGAGAAGAAGCTAATGTACTGTATAGCCGTCCCTTGCACGCCGTGTAGCTGTATTTTGTCTCGTCAAATCAGCTCGGGACAGTTTCAGCAGAGTTTTTTCTTGCCATCATCATAATAGGCGAACATTACCACGGGCACACGGTAGTGCACATCCAACTTCTACTACTCAATCCTCCATATGCTGCACAAACCACCACTTTAACTTTTTCTTCGCAGTTTTCATGATTTTTAGCAGTTTCCACCATGTGGTGGTCTAATCTGTTGCAATTTTTACCACTTGGTCATCCGATCAGTTATTTTGTCATGTCGATAGCAAAATCAACAAGTGGATGCCAACTTTTTTGAAGGGCTACTCTCTAAAACACAGTTTGCATTATGGCATGTTTGGTATTTTCCCTAGGTAGTACATCCAAAAAAAATTGTCTACATGCTTTTATTTGCCTATTTTAAGCACCTTTTACCATGATTTCAAATTTAGGTCAAACTCACTGGGGCCATAGGATGCACGGCATTTATTTGGCAATTGTTTCAGTATGGCCAACTAGTTAGGCCTCCTTTGGTTCATAGGAAATGGAAAGTATAGGAAAAGGAAAATCATAGAATTGGGATGTCATGTCTACTTGAATCCTATGGGAATCATGCTCCTTTGATTCATATGATTGTCATAGGAATTATGTTGGATTTGGTTCTTATGGGAAAAATTCCTATACAAGTCATTTGATTCATAGGAACTATTCATATAGGAATCTTGTAGTGCAAATCTTATAGGAAAAAACCATTAGCTAATACCTCATGGAAAAGTTCCTTTGCCACAATCAAAGACACATCATGCCGAAGTTTTGTTCTAGGACATGGACACGTTCAAACTAATCATGGTAATAGATGATACAACATCGCACACATAAATAGACGACATGTCTAAAATCATACATTTTTTGAACACAGAAATGTCCCGAAGGACCTGGCGACACTGCTTTTATATTATGATGATGACGGTGGGATTACAGACTGCAAGCTAGGAGGACCCTCCAAGTAAAAGGAAACTACAGACAAGACATCCAAAAGTACAAAAAGAACTCTAGTTCTAGAAAAGGAAACTCCATCCGGTCCTTCTCCACCGAG
>NC_061509.1:38244167-38256638 GCF_022539505.1 Lolium rigidum
GGAATTTCGCAGTCCTTCTTTTGAGGGAAAAAAATATTCGCAGATCTGAAACTTTGCGGCGCGAGATATTTGGGCGTTGGCGGGGAATTTTACCGCTCGATGAGATTAAATTTTGCCTGCAGTAGGTAATAATAATAAAAAATAGTAGGCCCTACTAGTAGTACCGTAAGTCTGTTCAGGAATCCAAGGGGGTCGAGGTAGAGGAATCCATTATGTGAATCCACATTTCAAAGTGTCCAAAAATTCTAAACTAAAATTTTACATGTATATCTAGACATTTTATGTTGGTACATAAGTTTTTTTAAAAAAAATATGTGGCTCCTGTAAAAAAGATAAATTTTGATGCTGTAACACGACTACGTACAGTACAGTTTTTGCCTTTTTTGTACACACCACACAAAATGTTGTTTTTCCACGAAAACTTATGAACGAACATAGGATGTCACAATGTATACCAAAAAAATTATGTCAGATTTTTTTAACATTTATATAATTGTTTTTTTATTATTTTCAATAATGGGTGCATATGCACGCGTGTGCCAAAACGCCACCTCCACGGGCTAGGAGTTTCTAAACTTCTTATGCCACATCAAATAAAATGTTGTTCAATCAATAATAATAATGTGCTTTTGATTGTTACTCCCTTCGACCATTAATAAAGTCCACATCGGTTTCGTGTCAAACTTTGACTCGAGATTTAGGTACCCACATGATAGTGCTAGTATCATAGCTAGTATCATACACATTGGTCCCACAAAACTGCTGATGTGGCAGCTAATTAAGTAGGAGAGAGGAGATTAGTGTAACATAGGTAGATATTGTATCATAGCGCAAACAACGAGATACATGCTTAGGGTTAGGGGTAGATACATGATTTTTCTGGTTTGAATATGTCTAGACCTTATATAACTACTATATTAAAGGTGAACAAACTTCTTTTTTCACATAGTTTTGAGTTTTTTTACGGATTAACACTGAGTTGACACGTACTTCTTTTTTTGGTTGATTTCAGTTGATTTTTTCTCGTGTGCAGTTTGGGTGCCATCTAAGAATTTTTTGTGTGGGCTTTCAGCTTATGCGCTGTTGCCGCCCGTACGGTTTGCTCCGTTCTTTTATCCACTGCTTTGGCGTTGAGTTTTTTTTGGTACATTCTCGTGTAGCTTTTGCTGTTTGGATCTACTGTTCACTTTCAGAGTTTGTCTCACATCGGCGTGGTGAATTTATCCCTGCTGCACCGCTTTTGATCTCTCTTCCCTACGCGTGTCCGCGTCTGCTCTGGAAGACTTCTCCTCGAGTCCCACGCACCACGCCCTCCGTTCATCTTCCCTGCCTCTCCTCCCCGTTCGACACCTCCATCCATCTTCCTCTGCCCAGATTCTTCCCCGCACAAGCCCGTCAGTGATCGGCGGCTATGCGTCGTCAGGTTTTCCGACGATGTGGTCGTCACCGAGGCGACCCCATCGTCCCCCGACTGGCGGTAGCTTCCCCTCGATGGCCCTCGAGACGGATGTATGGTTTGTCGGGTGGGCGTGTGATGACCACCAGCGCTGGTGGCTGGGGCCTCAGCCGCGGCGAGATGGCTGGCGCCATGCCCTCTTCCACTTCCCCCTGCTGGCTCGACCCTTTGGCTGGCCCGTGCGGCGGCACACGTGGTAGCAAGGGGCAGCGGGAGCCGGATGCCCGAGCACTAGCCGGCGCTTGGGGTGGGGATAGCGGCAAGTATGTGGAGGCGCGCCTCGAGAACCAGGGGAGCTGGCGGCGACAACGAGATCGCCCAGGCCGGCGCAGGCGAGCTGGATTACGGCGCTGAGGTCACCCAAGTGAGGCAGCAACGGGGCGGGAAGGTCCGGGTTCGCTCCACCACGCGGGGCTTCGCCCCTGCCCCCACGATCCGTACGCGCACGCCGAGCTTCTTCCGGACGGCCCTGGCGGCTGCAGCGTTGGGGAAATTGTGGACGGCAAACACGACGAGCTTGGCAAGCGGGAAGGAGGAGGCGGCGGAGGGAAGGTCCATGGCTGGACAGCACCAACGAAGATGGAGATGCAGGGGATTGGAGATGCGGCCACCGAGCAAGTTGGAGAGCAGAAGGTCGCGGCGTTGCGTCGAAGGCTCGAAGTGGAGCCAAACGACCGTGCCAACAAAAGAAGCCAAACAGCAGGACTGCAAGTTCTCCTCGAGCGGTTGTTGTCGTGGCTCTTTCCATGGCTCTCTTCCCTGGCGATTTACTCTTCGATGAGTGCATCACATACTTCCCCTACAAAGAAGGTAAACTTTTGGACCTTTTATCTTCTAAATTTCTCTTTCTTGGTGCCTTTGTGCTTCAGATTTGAATCTGGGTTGCATACATAAATATTATGTTCCTGGATGGGACTTCCTGCTATGGATGCTTAACTTCTTATGGATTGTATCTCCCATTACTTCCTAGATGTTCGAGTTGAGTGGTCAGTTTTTCAGGTGGGACAAAGTCCAACCATGAGGCCAAGGTTTAGAATAGAAAAGGATGTCCATAAACAATTAGGGGAAGGTTAGCAAGAATTTTGGATCCAATAATACTTGAACATTTTCTTCAGTTTTTAGTTCTTCCTCTGGATATTGGCTATATTCCTTTCTATGGGTAATTCTGAATTTGGTTTCAGTTACTTAAGGGAAAATGTACATTACCTGTAAATTGTATCAAACTAGCAAATCGTAACATATGTTTATGAAAGTTGTATGCAATAAATACACACGATTTATGCTAGGATGCACTTTCCTCCCTACATATTTCTTCCACAAGAAAAGAACGATTTCCACCGGAGCATTTGTTTATTGGTTGGGCATTCTATTGACGCATAGCATTAGTTTTTTCGCGAAAACGCAAAAGCCTTGCGTTTCGATGCATTGATAGGTAAATAAGAGTTTATGTACAAGTCCGATGACGGACACACCACGCCGTACAACTCGACCCAAGGAAAAAGGAAAAAAAACCTAGACTAGGGGAGTAACTGGCGCACACCCCGGGCTCCCGCGTCCGCCCAAAGCCGCGCATCAGCAGCGATGTCGTTGAACAAGGATGTCACCTAAGGCCGCGCGTTGTCGAAGACCACCGCGTTCCGATGCTTCCAAATCCACCATGCCGTGAGCATGATAACCGACGAAGTGCCCTTGCGCAGCTGGCGAGGGGCAGTCCGCACCACCAGTGACCACCACTCCGCGAAGTCACCCTCAGCCGTGGGTGGGCCTGAGGTGGATCGGATCCACGACAGTACCTCAAACCACACCGTCCTAGAGAAGGAACATCCAGTCAGGAGGTGCTTCATGGTTTCAGCAGACTGATCATATAACGGGCATCTCGGCGCATGCGGCAGCCCCCGCCGTGCCAGCCTCTCACCCGTCCAGCACCTGTCGAGACAGGCCAACCAGATAAAGAACTTCACCCTAGGTGGCGCCCAAGATTTCCAGTTGAGCTTCCAAGACCCTGAGATGATTGACCCCTGGAAAAGGGTGTCATAGCAGGATCCAGCTGAATACTGTCCATCCGTCGTCCACCGCCAGACCATCCTGTCAAGGTCCCCAGATAGTTGAATGTCCCTGAGTCTACCCCACAACTGGACGTACTGCCACAGTGCCAGGGCGCTCGGTGCACCTACGATATCGGGGATCCAGGCGCGGTCAACCAGCGCTTCACGGACTGTGCGCGCCTTCCGCCGTCACTTTGGAACCAAAGCATATACTTCCGGCGCCATCTCCTTGATGGACCTACCGTCCAGCCATTTGTCCTCCCAGAACAGGGCGGATTCCCCGTTACCGACTACCATGTAGGTAGAGGCCGCAAAGACATCCAGCTCCATCTTCGAGAAATGCATGTCCAACCCACGCCAAGGTCGTAGAGGGTCGGTGTGCATCCTCCAGATCCAGCGCACCCTGAGGCTGATGGCCGTGCGAGCGAGATCTGGGATTCCCAGCCCCCCTAGCCGAAGCGGCCTACATACTCTCGCCCAGTTGACGTGACAGTGTCCGCCATTGGCGTCAGCCCTACCAGCCCAAAGGAATCCTCGCAAGATTTTGTTGACCTGCTTGAGTGCTTTCTTATCAAGACTCAGCACCATCAGCTGGTGCAGCGGTATCGCTGCGAGGACCGAGTGGATTAGCGCCAAGCGTCCGGCCCGAGGCATCATCGATGCACGCTAGGTAGGTAGCTTGTCGGCTAAACGTTCTATGAGGGGCTGGAATGCTGCAGCCGTCAGCCTCCTTATAGACAGCGAGATGCCGAGGTATCTCACCGGAAACGGCGCTAGCTGGCACTCCATGAGTTCAGCAGCGCCCGCGGCCTCAGCCTCCGAACAGGCAATGGGTGAGACCGAGCACTTGGCGAAGTTAGTGCGCAGCCCTGATGCATGGCCAAAGAGCTCCAGGATCCCACGTACAGCGCGGAGATCCGTATCATCAGCGTGGCAGAAAATCACCACATCATCCGCATAGAGCGACACGGACGTCGCTAATTCCCGCCGCGCTAAACGTCGTAGAACCCCAAGCTCGGTCGCCTTAGCCAACAGCCTGCTGAGCATGTTCATCATCAGAACAAACAGCGCTGGCGATAGGGGGTCTCCCTGTCTCAGGCCCCTCCGATGCCAAATCGGGGGACCTGGCTCGCCATTGAGCAACACCCTGGTACTCGCTGTGGATAGGAGGATGGACACCAGTTCACGGAACCTTGGCCCAAATCCTAACTTGCGAAGGATCTCCAAAAGGAAACCCCAGGAAACGGAGTCAAAGGCGCGGGCAATGTCCAGCTTGAGCATCACCCGCGGCTCCTTCTCCCGGTGTAAGAATCTAGCAGTCTGCTGGACCAACATGAAGTTGTCGTGGATACAACGCTTGCGAATGAACGCGCATTGGTTACGATCCACCAACGACTCCATCCTAGGGGCTAGACGAGTGGCGAGCACCTTCGCAACCAGCTTGGCAAAGATATGGATCAGGCTGATTGGGCGGTAGTCGCTGAGCGCAGCCGCATCCGGGCGCTTAGGCAGCAGGGTTAGCAAAGCCTGGTTAAGACCCTGGAACCCGCGCCCACACAGCGTGAACAACTTGTCGAAGGCTGCCATGAAGTCCCCCTTAACCACACCCCAACACTTCTGAAGGAATTCGGCCGTGAACCCATCCGGTCCCGGCGCCTTGCCCACCGGCAGTCGCCGAATTACCTCCGAGACCTCCTCCTCCGTGAACACCGCCTCTAGCTCTGAAAGGTCCTCAGAGTGGGTATCCAAGAAGTCCAAGTCCAGCGAGTGCTCTCTATTCACCGAGGTGCCGAGCAGGCCCTCAAAGTGTGTGAAAGCAGCTTCAGCCATGGCTGCCTGGTCAGAAATGACAGCGCCTCCCACCTGCAGGCTGTGGATCACGTTCTTCTGGCGACGGTACGCCGCGTGTTGATGGAAGAAGGCCGTGTTGGCGTCCCCCTCCTTCAGCCACGCGATCTTGGCCCGCTGCCTAGCCAAAGTGCGCTCAAGCCAAGCCAGACCCAGGTAAGCGTGTTTGAGGTGCGCCCTGAGTCGGCGCTCATCCGGTGATAGTTGTCTAGTCTCCATGGCCACATCCAGCCTAAACACGACCTCCCGCGCTATCATCAGCTGCAGTTTGACACAGCCTACCTTTTTGTCACTCCAACTCATCAAGCTGCGCGCCGTGCGCTTAAGCTTTGCAGTGAGCCGCCGGAAGGGGTCTGGGTCACCCTCCACAACATCCCAGGCGCTTCGTACGGCATCCTCAAAACCATCCAACTTCAGCCAGAAACGTTCGAACTGGAACCTCTTCCGCCCCGCTGATTTGGTGGTGCAATCCAGGAGGAGTGGGCAATGGTCAGCCACCACCGTTGCCAAGCAGCGCAACATGCAGCTGCTATGCAGCTCCTCCCAGGCAACCGAAGCAAACATCCGATCCAACCTCACCAGGGTGGGCGTTTCCCGCTCGTTCGACCAAGTGTAACGCCGTCCATGTAGGTAGATCTCCTTCAGCTCGCAATCATTCAGAAAGCGCCGGAATCTACCCATCATTCTACGGTTGAGGTTGCCGTTGTTCTTGTCCTCATCCCGGTAGATCAAGTTAAAGTCCCCACAGAGGGCCCAGGGTCCAGGGTGACCTCTGCGGACATCGCGGAGCTCCTCCAGAAAGGCGACCTTGTTAGCCTCAGCCTGAGGTCCATAGACACAAGTCAGCCACCACTCAGCGCCACCACCCGTAGGGGAGATCCTGGCCGTAACACTGTTAGCACCGTAGTGTGCGCTGTCGAGCTGCACCACCCGGCTAACCCAAGCCACAATAATACCCCCCCGAGTGTCAGCGGCAGGCAAGCAGAAGTAAGCGTCAAATTCTGCGCCAATCGCTTCCATTAAGATAGCCTGAGTTACAACAGATAGCTTTGTCTCCTGGAGACATACAATGGTCGCACCCGTAGTACTAACTACACTCCTAACACCCGAACGCCGTGCGCGATCATAGAGGCCTCGCACATTGGCCACGAAAACTTTAGGTTCGTACAACATAGCAACGTCGCAAAACACCCGTGGGCCACCACCAGGGGTCAGGCCTCAATGAGGCGACCACCCGTCATCCCCAGCAGTGGTGGAGAACAGCCTCTGATCGTCTCAAGTGACCACCCGTAGAACTCAGCAATCGCCTCAATAATATCGTCCGTCAGGGGGAGCTCATACATCCTACGGTACGCCTCTAGGGCAGCCTCCGACGGCGCCTCATCCCCTTTGAGGAGACCAAGCTTGCGCATGAGATTGCGCACCGCCTTCATCTCAGCGCTAAGGCCTCCCGGTTGTCCTGCGATCCTCGAACTCCGACGAGGCTGGAAGTTGAGTTCCACAAGTCTGCGTCGAACAGCCGGGGTTTGCAGGAGGGCATCCGAGCGCGATTTCGCCGCTGTGAGAAACTCTCCCAGAGTTCGAGGCCTGGCCACCGTGGGCAAAGGTCGCGGGGGTTGTCGAGTCCTTTGGAACACCAAAGGTGGCGAAGCGAAGTGGCACACCGTTGGAGTGGTGGTAGATTGGCCCACGTCGCGTGTAACTCGCGCCGGGGTTGGGTCCACCGAAATCTCCTCATCCACGCCCTCACCATCAGAATCATCCTCCTCACAATAGCGCGCCTTCGAAGAGGCAGCAGCCGTGCAAGGATCCGCCAGTTGTAACACGGGGGAGAGACACTCGTCGAGACGGTCAGCATCGGGTAGATCAGCCACGTTATCCGGCGGGAACGCCAAGTTTGAGTTCACCTCAGGCACCGGCGCAAGGGCTGCCACGTGCCCACCCTCCTGGACCAGGCCCATCTGTTCCTCCTCAACATCCCGCGGCAAGATAGGCTGGGCCCGGCCCACCTGAGAGACTGCCTGCCGCGCTAGCGCCGGGGTGGCCGATCCCGCAGCTGGGCTTGGGCCTTGGACTGACGGACCCAACATGGGGCTGCCCAGCTCGGGGGACGCATAGCATTAGTTGGTGAAAGATGCACACAATTTTTATTTTCAAAAGTATTTATTAACCTGGCTGCCAAAGCATTTTTTCGTACCCTTTTACACACCTTACTTTCAGTCAAGAGCTAGATCAAACTATTATTTAATCAAGTCAATTTTACTTATGTAACTTTCAATGCTTCTCACAAGAAGAGAAGAACAGGATCGGTAGAAGATGGCTTGCACTTGGAAGTTGTGCCTGCGAGGGTGCTAAGAGGTCATGGGAAGCAGAAGCAAGCGCTGATTCCATCTGAAACTTGCACCTCAGGCTCTCAGCCGCCTCCCACAAAGCCTTCTGATGTCCTAATTTACGGGTGAGAAGGAAAACCTTTAAAAGACTGTTTGTTTGTTCATATAGAAGCTAATTGATACTTAGAGATTTTCTTGGTAGTTGGGTGTGACATTTTGGGTCCATTCTAATCATGTACCCTCTTAAAAAAAATTAATCATGCCATTGTACTTGTTGACTCTGCTATCCTACCAAGCTTTCTGCAAGTGAAATTTTATTCTAATTAGTTAGTTGATTACAAATAAATGGGCTGCAGTTGACCATCCAAGCATTTTTAGAGATGCATTGCTTTTCCCAATTATATTTAACAAATTTCCACTGAAGAGGCAGGTTGTGAAATGGCAGCCCCTCTTAGCTAAGGAGATATAACGTAACTTGTGATGTTAGATTATTTTCTGCCAAACGTTGGTTGCACAGGTATAACCATTTAACATGCAGCAAATTAACTGTTTTTGAAATGTACCTTGAATAAAAGAGGAAGCAAGTTTTGGGTCATGTCCACTGCAAAGTGTTCAGCACTTCAGTTCGGTTGCATTTTTCTGTACCAAGCGGAGGTGATTAGCGCTTGGCATATAGAACGGTTGGCATCATGAATTGCTCACTCAGCTTATGTGTTTGTGCTTTTTCTTCAGGCTACTTTCTCACTTTCCCCAACCTATCGTGTTGTCGGATGGCGTCCCAATCGGTACTGCTGCATTGGCTTGCGAGAGATACAACTAAGGCATAGCCTTCTAAGGATGTGAACATGGAAGTGCTCATTGCTACTGCTGCACTTGTCGGTGAGCCATGAAATGCTATGGTAACATTGCTATTATAAGTGTCAAACGACGTTGAAATTTGAGATGCACTTCTACCTATGATGGACCAATTCTTTGGCACTATTGTGTTTCTAAGTTGACAAACTATTTTGAGAACCTGCAATTCCGAATGTGCATGCCATATATTTTGTAGGCTAATACTTATGTCATGAAAAATGGAAGTGGTTTATGCAAACAGGATTTTATCCCACTGATTATCTTCTGTTCCATAAAAATATCGCTATTTTTCCTAAATAATGAAAAATAGATTGTTTTCTCTTAAGCAGTTGTAACCTATATGACAGGATGGATATATTTTCTTACTGCATATTTTATCTAGGATGAAAATTAAAGGCTGCTTGGATGAAGTTCCAACTGTATGTTGATATGCTTGTGCTCTCTTTGATTTATCGCCATTCTTCTATTTCCATCGATTGTAGTGCTTCAATTCGAAGATACATTGATCCATTTTTACCTTAAAAACATGATCGATTGCAGTGCTTCAATTCGAAGATACATTGATCCATTTTTACCTTAAAAATGGGCACTATCTTGGGATGCACTCAGGAAAAATAGAGCCTATATCATATAGTTGTAGGATTGTCATGAGCCTTCAGTACTTATGTCGTGTTAATTCCAACAAAGAAGACCTGATTGTGTTCAGCTGACCCACTCCCCTTTTGGGATGTGTGCATCAATATTGAAAGAATGGACCAGATTTGGTCAATTATATTAGAATGCAGCCAGGAAAATAGAGCCTATAAGCTATAGTTGTAGGATTGTCACACACTTCATATAACCAAGATACACACATAGTACATTTTTGTCTTGCCATCGTGAGTACAAAACTGAGAACGATGTATGTTAGAATCATGAAAAGTCATGCTCCTTTTTCGATAATATACATGTCAGATCTCATCAAAGATCTGTTCTTTCACGGTTCGAGCTGGTTTTGTTCTCAATTTGAAATAGTGTATTATTCCCTGTTGCATATACAGAAGATATCTAAATCATAACTGCATGTCCCAGCTTAAGATATTGGTGGTATGGTCTATTCTTTAGGGTATAGGGTAGTCATTTATAGCTTCCATTTTAGTTGCCGCTGAATCTGTGGTTGTTGCGTCCTTCTCTTAACAAGGAGAATTGATAATTGATTTTACATTGCCTCTTTTGTTCAGATTATTTTTTCACATTACACATGTTTCATTGTCTTTGCCAATCTGAACTTTATATTAAGTGAGCTCCCGATTTGAGGATAATCTTGACAAGACCAGCAAAATACATATTTTCCGATTCGAGGATAATCTAGACAAGACCACCAAAATATATATTTGCGAACTGGGAAGTATTATCTTCTCTTATCCATTTCCTACTAATGCTATGTTATGTACTGCCAGCTTTATTGAGAATGGTTCAACTCTTCCAGTCATGCAGTGGTTTCAGGCCTCACATGTTAATTATCTCCTGGCTGAAAGTTCTAGCCAGACCTTGAATTTGGAGATGGAATCTTTACGATAATTCTTCCAAGTGCAGCGATTCAGACTAGAAAGTGAAAGGTCTTTCTGTTATCTAAATGAAACATTTTAACTTTGCATTTTGTATTTTTTTTTTTGGAATATTTATGACGGTTGTGTTCAGAGCCTCCAACATTCCATGCTTTACTCGGTGCTGGATGCCAGCTGTGTAATATGTTCTCTTAGCTTTCGCATGACTTTATTAATTGAATAATAGGCACCTACATCGCTTAAATTGAACTGACACATGAGATAGACTCTTGATGAAATTGAACATTGCATCAGACTTTTTCAAAGTCGTCATCTCCAGCTCCACTTTACATATCTTCATCTCATCCTGGTATCTTGAGAGTAAGAGGTCATAATATTGTGCATAAATACTTCAATAGAATTTGTGAGTATTCATCACTTATTTCTTCTGAAATTTCTTTCCCTTCTTGCGACCTTTGATTGATTTTTGTGTTACTAGATATGACAATTGCGCAGATTCAGAGCTTGCCTACTAGGGCATGCTGATACAACTATATTCTCAAGAGTATAGTACAGGCCAAGGTGGTCATTGTGAGCAATCATGTTCAGGTATCATCTGTTTTTCTCGGTCTATACATTAGGTTGTCATCTGCTTGAATGGTCTCCTGTTAAAATCCTGTGATGCCTTTTCAAACAGTTCTACGTAATCCACACCTTCAATAAATTTTATGAAACCCCTTTCAAAATAGTGGTATCCACTCAATATCGAAATATAGAATCAGAACACAACCAAAGTAAGAGAAAACGATGAAAACCTCATGTCCTGTTTTTTTTAGATCTGTTATAGGGCCTTCTAAACCAAGAGTTTTCACCATAAAATGTAATACATATTGACCAGGAATCCAAATCTGCCATAAATTGAATTGCTCGCTTTGTTAACTAAATTTTCCGAGTCTACTTCGTGGTTCAGTGCATCCCTTGCCGGTTGATCACACTTCCGCATTCCATGTAGTCTTTTGCTGATTCTCATTTACTACAGCTAGGAGAACCAACATTTATGTGGTAACTAAGCATATGATTTTTTTTATTTTGTTAACTCATTATTTCTCTTCCAATCAGTTCTCAGTGTAATAAGGGCGAGTGATCAGAATCTGCAAATAAAAAATTCCAGTCTACAGAAGGATTTTTTAAATATATATGCACATTAATTTCCAATCAATTTTTTAATATGTCATTTTTATATCTTTTTCTCTTCAAACTTACATTATTCGTTCATCGTTGTCGTTTGAAATCCTGTAATTTTACCTATCATCTCTTTGGATATTCAGACATTCGTCTCAAGAAATGGGATTCACACTTTGTACATAACTTCTAATATGAGTATTGCACTAACGTGCGATTTACCCTTTAAGCAAAAAATGCATTTACAAAAAGATCAATTATTCCTTAAAATTGTGAAGTGGTCCACACATACTACAAAATTCTGTGCGCCTATGAGGACTTTTGATTTTGCAAGTGTCTCTTAATATAAGCAGTAGATTAGATTGGGAACTTTCCTCATCTCAGTTTAAGTAAACTAATGGTAGTCGGAAGAGGTTAAGTTTTTTCCACCATAGCGGCAAACCATCCGGCAAAATGCTCGGACACTACATCCCTTGGGAGGACTAGAGAACCTGAACATGAAACATGGGTGATGTTGAGATAGCAATTCTAGGATACAAATACCTATTACAGTACAAGTTTTCATATGATAGCTTACAAGCTAAATTGTATTGTTTTGTTCGCAGCCTGCCTTCACAAAAATGGTCGTTGCATCGTTTGTGACACTTCTTGATGGGATCAGAGTGGCGACAGCAAAAAGCAATGGTCGATCAGTTGTTGGAGAATGGAAATATCATGTGTGTGATCAACGACTCGGAAGGGAAGGTAATCAATTTCATCACTCGAGTAATGGGACTTCGACATGCTGTTCATGTCCATTTCTACATTTGCTTACAAAAAATCTCTCTGTGGCAGCCTTGGCAGCCTGAGTACTGATAAGCTGAGTTGAGATGAGGAGACAACCTTGGTATGAGCTGAGCTGAGATGGACAATCTTGGAACTAGAGCCAACAGGTGTATATAAAGGGAACCAACAGAAAGATGTGTAGCATTTTTTTTTTTGGCTTCCTCCTTCCATGCCCAAAACGCTCAAATGCGAACCTGTGGTGCCATTTCCAACAGAAAATTTGAATTGCATACAGGCTTATTATAGTGAAATGTTTCATGGTAGTTGCTTTATGTTTCTTCACAAAGAATTTTAAAGCCCATAAAACATTTAGAACTGCAAAACATTTCTATTAATGAGTCACCATATGGCGCGGCGTGCCGCCGCGCCGATCATTGCTAGTATCAACTTAATTGAATGCTTAC
>NC_061509.1:38256738-38338730 GCF_022539505.1 Lolium rigidum
CAAGAAAAGAAAGTTTTTACATAGAGGATGACATGCCGGTCCCATTTAGCAGCAGCGGTATCACCGTTTGAGAGGCGACAGGGGATCGAAAGAAAAAGGCAAGTGACCAAATATGAGGTGCCAAAAAAACTCCAAGAAAAGAAAGTTGATTGCTCATAGAGGATGACATGCGGGTCCCATTTAGCTGCAGCGGTCTCACTGTTTGAGAGGCGGCAGGGGATCGAAAGAAAAAGGCAAGTGACCAAATATGAGGTGCCAAAAAAATCCAAGAAAAGAAAGTTTTATAGTACATAGAGGATGACATGCGGGTCCCATTTAGCGATAAGCGGTATCACCGTTTGAGAGGCGGCAGGGATCGAAAGAAAAAGGCAAGTGACCAAATATGACGTGCCAAAAAAAACTCCAAGAAAAGAAAGTTGATTGCTCATAGAGGATGACATGCGGGTCCCATTTAGCTGCAGCGGTCTCAACGTTTCCAAGGCGGCAAGGGATCAAAAGAAAAAGGAAGTAGCCAGAAATCAGGGGGTCAAAAAATCCAAGAAAAGAAAGAAATTTGGTTCATAGAGGATGACAAGCGGGACCCATGATCCTGCATCGTAAACGGCTCGATCGGAGAGCGTTGAACGAGATGGCGCGATCGAGAAAAAAACAATGCTAGAGAGGCTGCCATCTGGGCCCTACATCCCTGGGCGGTGCGGATTTGCGTTGACTCGGCCGGCGAACCCGAGAATTCGCGATGCACCACGTCCCGGGCCACCATACGCGACGTTTTGCCCGCTTTCGTCGGGCTAGGTGGCCTCAAAAACGAGAAAAAAAAAGTTTTGACATGCACCACGGAGGGACCAAAAATCGTCGGCCATGGTGCACCAGCAACCACGGCGCGACTTCAACTTCGTCGGCCATGGCAACTTTTCTTGTAGTGTTTCAAGACAAGCATCAACAAGACTTGCATAATAGTTACTCATAAAGCAATAAATTCTTTGTAGAAAGCTTTGAAGCAACACAAAGGATGATTAAGTTTCAGCAATTGCTTTCAACTTGTAACATGTATATCTCATGGATAGTTGTCAACATAAAGCAATATAACAAGTGCAATAGGTAAACATGTAGGAATCAATGCACACAGTTGATACAAGTGTTTGCTTCGAGATAGAAAGAATAGGTAAACTGACTCAACAATAAAGTAGAAGAATGGCCCTTCGCGAGGGAAGCAGGGATTAAATCATGTGCTAGAGCTTTTTAAGTTTTGAAATCATATAGAGAGCATAAAAGTAAAGTTTTGAGAGGTGTTTGTTGTTGTCAACGAATGGTAATGGGTACTCTAACTACCTTATCAACCAGACTTTCAAGAGCGGCTCCCATGAAGGACGTTCTCTCTACCGAGCAAGGTAGATCATCCCTCTTCTCTTTTGTTTACACATGTATTTTAGTTTCATTATTGATGGATGACACTCCTCCCAACCTTTTGCTTACACAAGCCATGGCTAACCGAATCCTCGGGTGCCTTCCAACATTCACATACCATGAAGGAGTGTCTATTTGCAAAATTAAGTTGCTTACTGATAGATCAGGGCAAAGCATGTGAAGAGAATTATTAATGCAAGTTAATTAATTGGGGCTGGGAACCCCATTGCCGGCTCTTTTTGCAAAATTATTGGATAAGCGGATGAAGCCACTAGTCCATTGTGAAAGTCTGTCAAAAGTAAATGACAAGATCGAAAGATAAAACACCACATACTTCCTCATGAGCTATAAAACATTGACACAAATAAGAGATAATAGCTTTTGAATTGTTTAAAGGTAGCACATGAAGTATTTGCTTGGAATGGCAGAGAAATACCATGTGGTAGGTAGGTATGGTGGACACAAATGGCATAGTTTTGGCTCAAGGATTTGGATGCACGAGAAGAATTCCTCTCAATACAAGCTAGGCTAGCAAGGTTGTTTGAAGCAAACTCAAGTATAAAACGGTGCAGCAAGACTCACATATGAACATATTGTAAGTATTATAAGACTTTACATTGTCTCCTTGTTCTTCAAACACGTTAACCAGAAAATATCTAGACTCTAGAGACCAATCATGCAAACCAAGTTTTAACAAGCTCTATGTAGTTCTTCATTAATGGGTACAAAGTACATGATGCAAGAGCTTAAACATGATCTATATGAGTACAACAATTGCCAAGTATCAAATTATTCAAGACATTATACCAATTACCACATGCAGCATTTTCTGTTTCCAACCATATAACAATGAACGAAGCAGTTTCAACCTTCGCCATGAACAGCGGAGCGTGTCTCTCTCCCACACAAGCATGAATTTATTCAAACAAAACAAAAACAAATAGATGCTCCAAGTAAAGTACATAAGATGTGACCGAATAAAAATATAGTTTCACTAGAGGTGACCTGATAAGTTGTCGATGAAGAAGGGGATGCCTTGGGCATCCCCAAGCTTAGACGCTTGGGTCTTCTTAAAATATGCAGGGATGAACCACGGGGGCATCCCCAAGCTTAGACTTTTCACTCTTCTTGATCATAGTATATCATCCTCCTCTCTTGACCCTTGAAAACTTCCTCCACACCAAACTTAAAACAAACTCATTAGAGGGTTAGTGCATAATCAAAAATTCACATGTTCAGAGGTGACACAATCATTCTTAACACTTCGGACATTGCCCAAAGCTACTGGAAGTCAATGGAACAAAGAAATCCATCCAACACAGCAAAAGAGGCAATGCGAAATAAAAGGCAGAATCTGTCAAAACAGAACGAGTCCGTAAAGACGAATTTTTAGAGGCACTGGACTTGCTCAGATGAAAATGCTCAAATTGAATGAAAGTTGCGTACATATCTCGAGGATCACGCACGTAAATTGGCAGATTTTTCTGAGTTACCTACAGAGAACCCTGCCCAAATTCGTGATGCAGGCAAATCTGTTTCTGCACAATAATCCAAATCTAGTATGAACCTTGCTATCAAAGACTTTACTTGGCACAACAATGCAATAAAATAAGATAAGGAGAGGTTGCTACAGTAGTAACAACTTCCAATACTCAAATATAAAACAAAAATACTGTCGTAAAATAAACACATGGGTTATCTCCCAAGAAGTTCTTTCTTTATAGCCATTAAGATGGGCTCAGCAATTTTAATGATGCACTCGCAAGAAATAAGAGTTGAAGCAAAAGAGAGCATCAAGAAGCAAATTCAAAACAAATTTAAGCCTAACCCACTTCCTATGAAAAGGAATCTTGTAAATAAACAAATTCATGAAGCATAATTCAACAAGCATAGAAAGATAAAACAAGTGTAACTTCAAGATTTTCAACACAAAGAGGGGAAACTTAATATTATTAAGATGCATATAGCCATGTTTCCCTCTCTCATAATAACTTTCAGTGGCATCATGAACAAACTCAACAATATAAGTATCACATAAAGCATTCTTATTCACATGCATAAAAGTATCATTACTCTCCACATAAGCATAATCAATTTTATTAGTTGTAGTGGGAGCAAATTCAACAAAGTAGCTATCATTATTATTCTCATCATCGAATATAGGAGGTATAGTATCATCATAATAAACTTTATCCTCCATAGTAGGCGGCACCAAAAGACCACTATCATTATAATCATCATATATGGGAGGCATATCATAATCAACATAAACTTTCTCCTCAATACCCGGAGGGCTAAAGAGATCATTTTCATCAAAACCGACCTCCCCAAGCTTAGAATTTTCTATATCATTATCAACAATGGTGTTCAAAGCGTTCATACTAATATTACTACTAGCATGCAAATAAGGTTCCATAGGTTTTTTAATTTTCGCATTAAACCATTCATGTCTTGACTCAGGAAATAGTTTAAAAAGCTCACAGATGTTTTCCATTATGCCTTACTAGTGTTTAACAAGAAACAAAAAGATGCAATTGTAGGATCTAAAGGAAATAGCTTCGAGCACTCACACACTGGCAACAGTGCTAGAAAATAGCTTAGTAGTCGGAGGATGTGAATACCTTTTACCTTACCTCACCGGCAACGGCGCCAGAAAATAGCTTGATGTCTACGCACGCTTCTATTCCTGTAGACAGTGTTGGGCCTCCAAGAGCAGAGGTTTGTAGAACAGCAGCAAGTTTCCCTTAAGTGGATCACCCAAGGTTTATCGAACTCAGGGAGGAAGAGGTCAAAGATATCCCTCTCAAGCAACCCCGCAATCACGATACAAGAAGTCTCTTGTGTCCCCAACACACCTAATACACTTGTCGGATGTATAGGTGCACTAGTTCGGCGAAGAGATAGTGAAATACAAGTGGTATGAATGAATATGAGCAGTAGTAACGGTGCCGAGAAAATAGCTTGCTCGGCGTGCGATTGATGGTAGTAATATTGCGGGAAGTAAAGATGCGATAAAACAGTAAACAAGCGATGATTGCAGTATTTGGAAACAAGGCCTAGGGATCATACTTTCACTAGTGGACACTCTCAACTTTGATCACATAATAAATAAGTTCTCTTCCCTTGTGCTACATATACTCTTGTTTGATAATGAACACCATTCGTTGTGTAGGGCTACAAGAGCTCCCTCAAGCCGGAGTTAACAAGCGCCACAACATTCGGCATTCATATTTAAGTAACCTTTAGAGCATAATAGATCTTTGCAATTTAAACCGAGTACTAACATAGCATACACACTGTCACCTTTACACTATGAAGGGGGAATAAATCACATCAATACTATCATAGTAATAATTAACTCCATAACCTACAAGAGATTATGATCATAACCTACGCCAAGTACTACACGATGCACACACTGTCACCATTACACCGTGAAGGAGGAATAGACTACTTTAATAACATCACAAGAGTAGCACATAGACTAATAGTGATACAAAACTCATATGAATCTCAATCATGTAAGGCAGCTCATGAGATCATTGTATTGAAGTACATAGGAGAGAGATTAACCATATAGCTACCGGTACATCCCTTAGCCACGATGGAGAACTACTCCCTCCTCATGGGAGACAGCAGCGTTGATGAAGATGGCGGTGGTGTCGATGGAGAAGCCTTCCGGGGGCACTTCCCCGTCCCGGCGGTGTGCCGGAACAGAGACTCCTGTCCCCCAGATCTTGGCTTCGCGATGGCGGCGGCTCTGGAAGGTTTCTCGTACCGTGGCTTTTCCGTATCGAAGATTTAGGTCAGGGACCTTTAAATAGGCGAAGAGGCGGAGTCGGAGGGGGTATGGAGCCACCACACAATAGGGCGGTGCGGCCAGGGCCTAGGCCGCGCCGGCCACATGTGTGGGCCCCCCAGGGCTCCCCTCTGGCGGCTCTCGGGTGTTCTGGAAGCTTCGTGGAATTCTAAGATGCTGGGCGTTGATTTCGTCCAATTCCGAGAATATTTCCTTACTAGGATTTCTGAAACCAAAAACAGCGAAAAACGAGAGCCGGCACTTCGGCATCTTGTCAATAGGTTAGTTCCGGAAAATGCATAAATATGACATATAATGTGTATAAAACTTGTGAATATCATCATAAAAGTAGCATGGAACATAAGAAATTATAGATACGTTTGAGACGTATCAGCGCGCGACGCGGCTGGTGCGCACGGCGTTGTGGCGAGTGGTGGCGCGGCACAGGGCATCGTCGAGGCGAGGCGCGGGCTGCGCGGCTTGCGGCGGCGGCGTGGCTCGCGACGCGCCCGGCGTGGCTTGCGGCGGGCGGCGCGGGGCGCGGGCGTGGCGTGCGAGGGTGGCGCGGGGCGCGGCCGTGGGAGGCGAGGCACGGAGGGGCGGCCCGAGGCCAGCGACGGGGTGACGTCGAGGGCGCTCGCGTCGTGGCGAGGCCAGCGACAGGGCGGCCCGAGGCGCGGCACGGACGGGGTGCTGTCGAGGCGCTCGCGTCGAGGCGAGGCCAGCGACGGGGCGGCGTCGAGGCGCATGCTCGCGTTGTGGCGGGGCGCGGCCTGGGCGGCGCGGGGCGCTCGCGTCGAGGCGAGGCCAGCTACGGGGCGGCGTCGAGGCGCATGCTCGCGTCGTGGCGGGGCGCGGCCAGCAGCGGCCCGAGGTGCTACAGCCAGCCACGGCGAGCTCCGCCCCGTCTTCGTCTAGCTTGGCGGCGTCGAGGTCGGCGGCGCTCGTTTCAACTCCGGCGACTTTCAATAGGGCTGAAAAAAAAGGAGGCAGCGGCGGCGGGGGCCTTCAGGCGAGGGTGGAGGCGGAGCATGGTTAGGCGAGCTCGATTCCGGCGAGGAGCGAGGAAGGTTTCCATGGGAAAAGGCGAACGGAGGAGAGAGAAGGGTGGGGGCCTTGTGGTTGTATTTTGTGTCACTGTCAGATGGGCCAGGACGTGGACACAGGCGGATACAGTGGACGCCCGCGTTCGTCCGGCTCGCCCCAAAAGTCTCCCAAATTTGAGCCAGCTTTGGGTCGCGCAGGACACCACAGCTATCCGTTTTTAATTTGGGTCCGCCCGTTGGGAGCAGGTTTTACCCAAATGAACCCATCCGACGTCCGTTTTTGGGTTTGGGTGACCCGTTGGAGATGCCCTTAGAGCATGTCTAACAGGCCCCTTACTTTTCTGCCCCGTATAACGCTCGAATTTCTCCCCGTATAAAAAAAATGGTCGATCAGACACCGCTCCGTCTAGCAGAACCCGTACTTGACCCCGTATATTTGTAAATTTAAAACCCCGGGAAAGTTTCATTCATAGTTCATCGATCATACATAGAAATCGACGTACCTACATACATACAAAATGCGCGATCGGATCGTGACTTCTAGTCGGAGAGGTCGATGATGAACCCATCGGCCTCCGCCTCCGCCTGCGCCGCCCGCGCCTCCGCCTCCTTCACGGCGGCGATGGCCGCCGCCATTTCTTCCTCCTCCGCCTTGTTCTTCTCGGCGGCGTCCTTGAGGGAGTCTTGAATCGCCTTCAAGAAGGCGGGGTCCTTGTCCTCGTCTTCCTCCTCCTCCTCGCCGGCGAGCGGGGCACCTCCGCCGCTGGTGCTCCCGATGGTCGCCCTCCACGCCTCGCTCACCCGGCGTTGGCGCTCCCACTCGGCGAGCCACGCCGAGAACTTTGGGCTGCTCATCGGCTTGAGCGGCGGGTCCTCGTGGTACCAGCGGCCGCCCCGCGTGAAGTCGCGGAGCTTCTCCGGGACGAACTCCCCGCCGTCGTACTTGCAGGCCGCGCGGCGGCTGCCGGCGGCGGATCTTTTGCAAAAAAGCCGCCAGGCATCCTCCACGTTGTCCGGCGAGCGGGATCGCTTCGATCCGCTCGCCGGCGGCGGCACTACGGCGGCGGGAGTCCATGCTTGAGATTGGGTGGAATGCGGCGCGGGGTTGGGACGAATTGCTCACCGGAGCAGGAGGAGGAGGCGGCGGCGCACGGCGGAGCTAGGGTTGCGAGTGAGGGGTTAACCCCTCACTCGCACCTGCGCCCGGTATAAGTAGGGGGCGAAGGGGCCGATTTCCTGGGCCCCGTATTCTGCCAAAACGGGGCGGCCCGAATACGGGGCCTGCTAGACAGCCCAAACCTTGCCTGCCCCGTATCTCGCCGGAATTTTACGGGGTGGGCGGGTTATAAGGGGCCTGTTAGACATTCCTCCTATAAAAGCTCCAAGACTACCCTCTCAACCAGGCCATCTGAAAGGGGCAAATGAATCTGGTTCGTCCAATCACGTTGCAACAGTAAATTTCCAAACCCACTTTTCACCACAACCGTCGGAGGCGGTAATTGTTCTTTCACTCTTTATTTGTCTAAGTAGGTCCATGACAGATGGGGCCTTGCGGGCGTGGGGTCAGCGAGCAGAGGCAACGAAATCACTCGCTGAGGTCGCCTTTCTCCCGTTGTTTCTGCCCACGGTGAAAACCCTAGCCTATCGAGAGCCTCCTCTCCTCCCCCAATCCCATGCCCCGCCTCCTCTCATTCTCCCCCAATCCGCCGCCTCCTCTTGTTTCCTCTCCCCCGCTCGGAAGCAACACACCGCCGCTCAACTGGAGGACCGCGGGCAGGAGCGGAAGACGTCCGCGCGGAGGCGACGTGTCGGCGGCGGCTGGCAGAGCGCATCGATTTAGTCCAGCGGTGGCTGAAGGCACCAACCGAGCGGCGGCGGGGGCTGGCAGTGCGCACCCTAGAGGTTATCCCCCTCCTCTTCTCTCAATCCTGGAGATCCGCTCGAGGGGGGCGAATCGGAGGAAGAGGCGGAGCCTGCAAGCCTCGTTCGACCCCGCCACCGACGGTGTTGGGGAGCGAGAGCCAGTGGGTGAAGAGGCGATCCTGGAGGCGCCCGGGGCCGGGATCTCCGGCGGCAGCTGCAGGAGGTCCACCTGCAGCGTCAGCGGATCCTTCCCCATGTGCTGGTTGTGCTGATTCCGGGCTGGACAGGTCGGTGCTGGACCTCAAGGGCGTCTGCTCCACTGACAGGTTCATATATCTCTCTCTCTCTCTCTCTCTCTCTCTCTCTCTCTCTAATTTTCTGGATAATTTTAATCCCTAGATCTACTCCTTTAGATCTTTGGTAGAAATTATGCTTATTGTTGGAGATAAATTATTTCCTATGTAACTGTGCACCATCCCCTTTTGTCTCTCCATGTGCAATGCTTTTAGAATGTCCAGGAACATATTATGAGATCCAACGCAGAAATGGATGCCAAACTGAATTTTAGTGGTTGCTTTTTTATGCAGCCTCTTTGTAGTAAAAATGAAGCAGAGCAAGGGAATCATAAGGGAGGCAATGGGGATGGGAAGGTTTGATGGATAATCACCATTTCTTAACCATATTTGGACCTTCCAAGAAAATTATGGTAAAGCTTTGATTTTGGGGGCACAATGAATAGGGTTGTTGTGTGATATCAGTAAATTTGTTTTACGTAACATACTTGTGTGGGATGTATTATTTCTCACAATATTTGGTTTCTTTGGATGCTAGGCGAGATTGAACCTCTCCAGAGCTCATGCTTCTATCAACCAGGGCGGGCACTTTTTGCGGTCCCAAGCCTGCTCATGGACAAGGACGAGTACAGGTGGGGATTCCAATTTTCTTGAAGAGGAGTTGAGGGGTGTACGTGGAGGCACCAGTAGCAGCAGCACATCTGCCCTCACAGCTCAATTCATGTTGTGCTTTTATGTACATCAAGACCTATGATTTTAGTGATTTGGTTTCTCACCAAATTAGTAAATAAATAACAATAAAACCCAATTATTGTCATGGATTTTTAGATTTCCAGATTTTCCTTTTAGTGCTACTTGATGTATGAAGATTTTTTTTCCTTTGGTTAAATCAATTTGTTTGCTATCCCGCGGAAATTAATAATATGTCTTTCATCAAAGAATATTTCCATGGTGGATTGTCTGCATGAGTGGAACAGACAGTGACGAAGCATAGGAGTGACAAGCTACGTGGAAGACACGGAGACGTCGAGGAGATACCCTCCCCTGGAGTAACAAGGTGATTGTCTGATTCCTTTTATACAAAATAAAGTAAATTATGGATCATTGTTATTAGGCACAATTGCTGACAAGTGACAAATAATATTTGGGAGAGTTTCACATGGTACACTTACGGTAATTGAGAAATTATAATGACGTGGGCATTACCCTTCGGGTAACCAATGTTGCTCTACCCTACACGGTCCAACTGGAGGCCCATGAAGGTACCCGATGGCAAGATGGGCCACTAGGACGGTGCGGCGGAAGATTACTTGGAATACAAGGTACGGAAGAAGCCGAGCAAGGAAAGGTTGGAGATAGATCTACTGTAAACCTACTCGTACTCGATTAGACCTCTCGAGACCTGGCCACCTATATAAAGGCCAGGAGAGGGGCTATCGAGGGACAGAATCAACCTTAGCAATATTAGCCATCAGAAGCTTAGAACTAGGTAACCCTAGCAACTAGCATCTCGACGAGATTACAGCCGAACTATTCGGCACCCCATTGTAACCTATTTTCATCATAATCAAGAACAGACAGGCAGGACGTAAGGGTTTTACCTCATCGAGGGCCCCGAACCTGGGTAAATCGCTCACCCCGCTTGTCCGTGTACCGATGTCTCGTGTCGGCTTGCGAGGATTCCATCAACCCTAAGCCCCTATCGGAGGGCATTGCCGAGGAGCACCCTCGACAATTGGCGCCGTCTGTGGGAACCCTGTCGGCACAAGGAAGGGTATCGGCAGATCCGATCATGACATCGGCGGCTTCGCCGGCAACTTCATCAGCAACTTCGCCGACACCATCGTCGCCAATCCTGGGAAGCCCGATTCGATTCGGCTCCTACGAGTTTACTCCACACAGCGATTCCTCCCGCTCGAACTTTTCAGATCTACAAGGGAACATGGAGATGACCTTCGGCAGCGTCCACTACAACGTCAACGCAGAGGGAATCCTTCGATTGCTGGAATCCCCTACTTCCGGATCGACGGGTTCAAACGCGTCATCGTCACTCGATCTGTCGGCTGGTCTGACGGGATCGACGTGCTCAACCGTGCCCTCGACTCCTCGCTCGGTGTCCTCCATGTCGGTAGGGTCGGATGATTCCTCATCTTCGAAACTAACTTCGTACTACTGCCTGAACTGCGACACCAGGCACGGGCTGGGATCAAGCGACACGCCGTTCATCTGCAACGCCCAGTATTCATCGGGAGAGGACAGTATCGACAGCACCATCCAGGGAACCACCCGAAGAACGGCACACCATCAGGTTTACGTCGCCAATAACACGGGAAACACAAGGCGCAGAGGAGACGAGGACCATACCCCCCGCTCCAGTAGAAGGGCGAGTTTTGAAAACAGCACCAGCAACCGCGATAGCGATTACACCATCACGGATGAGGAGTGGGCAGCAGTACTCAACAACACGCCGCTCCCCGCAAGAACTTCGGTTGGAACCCTCAATGCCTATCGCTCCATACTAGAGAAAAACCGGGAACACCTGTCGAAAGAGCAAGCCACCCTCGAGAGACGCCTATCTGCGGCGGATCGATCCAGCGAACGGCGAAGGGGCTCGCAAGGGAGTGCCTCCCGAAACACTCAGGGAACAGGCAAGCACCGGTCGAGACTATCCAGGCTTTCAGAAGATGACGCCAGAGAAATAACGTCGAATCTGACCAAATCCTTTATGACTATGGATACCGCCGGCATGCCACGGCCGAAAACCGTTGCAGGAGCAACAGCCAACCTCGCCGCATACCTCATCAACCAACGCCCCGAAGGGTCCATGGCTCAAGCTCATCGAGGTGCCCTGGAGAGTCTCGCAATATTGGGGAACAACCTAGTCCCGCCAAAGGAAAAGACCACCGTCCAAGGCAGTGGGTCGAAACATCATGCGAGAGATGCTCGGGACGAAATCACCCAGAGCAAGATCGACAAAGCAAGGCGACAACGCGCCGCTAGGAAGGACGACGACAGTGATTCTTCGGATGAAGACCAGGAGTACGACGGCGAGCTCAGGGGAGCCGACTGTCTAAGTTACAAGATCCGCGAAACGATGCCGCCCAAAAAGTTTAAGCCTACCCCTACCGATGCTGCCAAGTACGATGGGCAGCAAGAACCAAGATCCTGGATAGACGACTACCTGCGACTGTGATCCTGCACAAAGGAAACCGGATAGCAGCAATGCAATGCTTACAGCCTTTACTTGAAGGATTCAGCACGGGCACGGCTAAGGGGGCTGCCGAAAGGTTCGTTAAATCATGGGACGACCTAGTAGATGCCTTCGTTGCCAACTTCCAAGCAACATACAAGAGGCCCGTCGGGATCGAAGAACTGCGGAATTGCCGGCGAGAGCGAAGGAGTCGATGCGTTCATACATCGGGAGATTCACGAAGCTCTCGAACGCTGCCGAAGACGTATCCGTCGACAGAGCAATCGACGCTTTCGGCGACGGCATTCAGCGGGAAAGCTACATAGAAGAACTTGGGCGCAAAAAGCCAAAAACCATAACCAAATTAATGTAAATCGCCAACAGTTGGGCTGATGGTGAGGACAACGTACGAAGGCCACGACAGCGCAGTGATGACGAAGACGATGACCAGCCGAAGCACGACTCGGGTAGCCGAAGGATCGTCACAAGAGAAGGAAGAACCGCAACTACGATGATAACAACCTCGGTAGCCGCGAGGATATTCCGATCGACAGGACGATCGAGACGATAGGCACGACGGTAACCGGAACAACTCTGGGAACCGTGGTAACTATAAACCACGACAGCAGAGGACTCCCGAATTACCCTACGCTGAGCAGATCAACGCCCCCTGTTACTTGCATTCGTATGTCGATTCCAAGGACGGCAAAACGAAGTCAAGTCACCTGCTCAGGGACTGTCGGCAGTTCCTTGACATGCACAAACTCATCCAGCAATCAGGCCAGCAACAGCTACCACCACCACCCCCACCTCCACCGCAAGCATCAAGTCCAACGAAGCTCAACCCCATCAACCCAACGAGGCGTTCCCTCCACCACGTGGCGCAGATGAGCATGATCCATAGGACAGGTGTTTCGAAAAGGGAGATGAAGAAGCTCACCCGAGAGATCAACTTGGCAGAAAGCATCATGGCAAACATCCCCGAGTACGTCGAATGGTCTTCTCAGAACATTATGTTCAGTCGAGTTGATCACCCGATGACCATACCAAAACCAGGACACGCTGCCTTGGTAGTCGAAGCACAAATTGGGGGGTTTAAGATGAGCAAAGTCTTCATGGATGGTGGAAGCGGGCTAAACCTGATATTTGTCGACACAATTAGAAGTATGGGGATCACCATGAGCATGCTGGAAGAAACAGACACCTGCTTCCATGGGATCCTTCCAACCGCACCGGGCCACTCTCTTGGCAAAGTCTACCTGAACGTTATCTTCGGCAGGGCCGGCAATTTCAGGAAGGAAAAGATCGAGTTTGAAGTGGTGAACTGGGAGTCACAGTATCACGCTATACTCGGGAGACCAGCGTATGCCAAGTTCATGGTTGTGCCGCATTATGCATACCTCAAGCTGAAAATGCCTGGGAACAATGGGACAAACATCACAGTCTATGGAAGTTTTTCACGCTCGGACAATTGTGATCGCGAGTTTCAGAGGATTGCTGCAAAGTTCGGGTCACAGCAAGAAATCATCGACCCTCCGCCCAAGCTGTCTTTACGAGATCAAGGAAGAAAAAGATGGCAGGGAAACCAAGAAGAAGCAAGCCGCTCTCACCCTTAAAGCTTCGGCAGCAGAAGCTTCGGCAGCAGGCTTCTCGGCAGACAAAGGGTTCAGCAGCTTGATGGCACGAAGGCTTAGGAGACAGACAAGAAGATGGCAACCACCGCTCAAACCCCTGATGAAACCAGCAACGCTGCGGCAATCACTAACGCGGTGAAGAAGCCGAAGAAGAGAAGAACCCCTTCCTTGCCTGAGCAGTTTACTAGTCTTTATTTTCTTTTTCCTTTATTATAAATAGGGCCTTCCCTTTTTCGCCCTCTAGCATCATGCTTACCTTATTAATAAGAACTTAAGCTTCGATTCTTTGTTAAGCATTGCAGTAACTACAAACTTCTAAGCCCCATCACTATGCAAACATAGTACAAGGCAGAAGATCGCGCTTCCAAAAAGCCTCTACGAGTGCTAAAAGACGTTCACCTTTCCCTCCGCTATAGATGCCTCTACGAGTGCCGTAAATAGCAAGAGTTTGGAAATACACATAAACAACAACCCACGTTCGATATTTTACTTATGGAAATATCAAGGAACAACGGGCTCATCGGCAGAACCACTACACCCGAAATATTCGGGAGTGCCTGTGGAAATTCAAAACGGTTGAAAGCAAAGTTGCGCATACAACAGGTTTAGCAAAACCTGCAACACGAGCTGATCACTCAAATGATTTGCTAACCAACCAATATACATACATCTAAACGAGCAACTAAGATTCGCTCAAAACTTGCCAACGGCAATAACATGGTAAAAGTACATATGCATGTAGCTACCGAATGAGAAGGCATCATTACATAATCCAAACACTTGGATAAAGTAGCCAAATTATCTATTTACAAAACGGACATTAAAACCCTGAAATCACCCTTGCGGAGTTCCTCTTCCTTCAGGTACCCTTGAGTCCTCCTCGAGTCTGTCGACAATTATGTTGGCAGGCAACAATACCCTCGGATACAGTGCCTCCAAGTCTCCGGTCGCATTGGTAATCGACAGCAAACTTGCCGAAGGATAACGGGCAAGTACAAGGGCAAGTGTAAACCTGGCCCCTACAAAAACCTGCGCACGTACCAAGTCTCGAATCTTCTTGGCATTACCAAATTCAGACATCAATGCAAGGAGCGTCTGGGAAGCTGCGTTCAAAGGGAACATTGTCTTCCAAACCACCCTCATAGCCTTGTAGCACTTGTCAAAAAGTGGTGGACCTACTGAACCCGATCCCGAAATTATGCGACGACCGAAGCTTTCGAGTGCTCCCGCTAGAAAATCTCTTCGGCTGAGGATAGCTGAGTTAATGCATTCACACGCTCGTGAATCCGTTTGTTCTCTTCTGCGCGGTTCAAAGCTATGACTGGCACGGAAATAAACAAAGGATCAGACAAGACACTATCGACAAAAAGGCGCAGAGATCAAGGAACTCACAGTTCAAGCTCTCGGTAGCTTTATGTAGCTCAGTAAGAGTGTACCGCTCCACGTCGACTGCAATCTCGCTCTTCTTGTTGACAATCGCAGCTAAGGCATAATTGCTGCGCAGGTCCTTTTCCATCTGGGTGATCCGATCCTTCATCCGTTGGATTCGGTCACCTTCGGGAAGAACGCCCGAAGAGTCATCAACAAACGAGGGCGCCGGGAAAACCTGCAGGCAACAGCGTTAAAAGGATGATGGATATGGACAAATTAAGCGTCCAACGAAACTCCCATCGGGAGAAGTACAAGAAAATCCTATCAGGAGAAGTACAAATGAAGATATTACGACAAAAGTGTGCTGGCAACATTGCCAGCACAATGTTCATTACAAACTTAAGTTCTCGCAACAGAATAATGTTTTGTACTAAGCCCAAGGATAAAATCGTTACAACAGTCAAGGAGCCTGAGTTTGAGTCGACAGGCTGGGGCCAGCCGATGTCTTTCCTGACGAAACTAGTTCAAGGAGCCGGCGAGCACAAGTACGGGCAGACGCCGTAAAGGCGCTCAAGTCAACAAATCGCCCATCTTTTTCTTTCGGCAGCTCCTTAGTCATTTCTTCGATGTCAGCCTTAAAGCCGTAACCCATCATAAGTTGGAAGGCAAGGAGGGCACCATAGGTACGCGAGGTACGCTTGAATACCTCAATAACTTCCTTGGTGTCGACGGCAAAGGCATCAATCAGCTGCCCCAGAGTCTTCTCCTGCTTGATCTTGGGGAATATCATTGAATGCATCCGCGCCAGAGCACCCTTTCCCTTGTCAAGAAGCTCTCGGGTAAGCTGGTGGGTGGCAAGAACCATCGACACACCGTTTGCCGGGGAGTTGCTCGGAACTTTGTCCAAAGCAGTAGCAGGGACGCTGGCGGCTTCTGCAAGAAATTCAATTGGAGGAAATCATCGACGAAGAAACAGATCCATAAAAAGTAATAATTTACAAGAGATGTATGAAGAAGCTTACCAAGTAGAGCCAGGGCAGATTGACGAAGGAGCTCATCCTTCTCTACTGCTCGAGCTTCCTCCTCCTTCAGCCTCTCTTTCAGCCTGCTCAGCTCATCTTTTAGGGAGTCGACCTCCTGGCGAGCTATGGCAGCCTTTTTGATGGCGCCATCTAACTTTGAAGAGGAAGACTTAGCTTCCTCCTGCAGTCGAACCTTGTCCGCCTCCAGGGAGGTAAATTGAGAGGCGAAGGCTTCTAAAGAGGATATTACACCTCGTAGATCCTTGAAAAAAGGGAATGTTTTACAAAGATCATTAGGCGAGACACATTCCAAAAGATTCCTGTTAGACTCAAAAAAGACTTACAGAAGGAGGAGCTGTGGCAGCAGCAGGAGCATCTTTCCCTTTGGAAAGGGAGGAGGCAGTCGATGCTTGCGCCGTGGGAGCCGCTTTAGGAGCCGAAGCTTCGGAAGCTGCGCGGCCGGCGAAACAAGCATCGAATCCGACCCTCTTAGGTGGAGGCTCAATGAAAGCATCGTCACTACAAGAAGGATTTGATCGACCAAGTTATGAGAAAAATGCGAGAAGTCCAAAAAGCTGAAAATAATAAAAAGAAGGAAAACACTTACATATCAAGAAGATCATCTTCATCGGCAAAGCCACCGATTGATCTCTTCATAGGTGGAGCCCTGGTCTCCTCCGCAGCTGCATTAACAAAGGCATCGTGATCAGCGTCATCATCGCGCACTGATCCCTCTGTGTCGCAAGTGTCATCGGCTGATGGAGGGAGATTGGTATGAGCAGTTTCAGAATCTATGGGGTCATCGTGATCGCTTGTTGGGTTTGTACGCTCAACAGTATGAAAGTCAACAGGTTCTGAAGAGCCTCTTCCTTCGGAAATATCATTTGGCAAGTTATGTAAGTCCCCGGAGGCTGCGAGGGTCTGTCGAAGAAAAAACAAATGAGAACAACAGTAATTATGTCGACTAAGTAAATAGCAGCATAACAAGAATTTGAGGAGGGAAGTTACCTCTGGAGGTGGATGATCGGCATCAAAAGGAGTGTACGGAGACATTAAAGGGATCGAGTCTTCTTGGCTGAAGAAAGTGAGGCGACGGACTTCATCGAGCAGTTCTTTTTCCGACAGTTCGGCAGCGTTAATTCTGGTTTCATCCTTTGGACCCGAATACAACCACATTGGGCGAATTCTAGCCATAACTGGTTGGACTCGACGTTTTAGAAACACTGCCGCTACCTCAGTACCAACCATGGTTTGGCCATCAGCTTCTTTAATCCGAAGAAATCTGGCAAACAATTCGTCGGCTGCTACTTTTTCGTCGGGAGAAAGAATATTTTTCCAAGAACTCTTAGGTTTGGCTTCGAGGACGTCGACAAAGCGAGGAAGTTGAGATTCGGGTGATAAGGAATCCTTGGCGTAAAACCACTTCAATCTCCACCCTTGCACAGACTCTCTCATTGGGAAGTTGAAGTAGTTGACATCCGAACGGGCTACAAATCCCACTCCTCCGGTGACAAAAGACCCGTTACTACTGCTGTATCTCTTCACATAGAAAATCTTTTTCCACAACCCGAAATGAGGCTCAACGCCCAAATATGCTTCGCAGAGGGTGATAAACACAGCAACGTGGAGGATTGAGTTGGGAGTGAGTTGCCATAGTTGGATTTCGTAAGTTTGCAAGAGATGAAGGAGGAATTTGTGAACGGGAAGCGAAAGACCTCGATATAAGAACGACAAGAACATCACGGTAAAACCAGCAGGGGGATTACGTCGGGAAATCGCACCTGGAAAGATCACATTCCCCTCATCGGAGGAGATCAATCCCAGGCTTCGGGATCTCTTCTCGTCACGCCTGGTGACGGTCGAAGCTATCCAATCTCCGGGCCTGGCTACTGAGCCTGGCGGCGCCGGTGGCGCCGGAGTTGGGGGAGGAGCGCTTGGAGCGCCCTCCTTCGGAGGAATCAAGGAAGATTTGGCGGCGGTGCCTCCGCTCGTAGAGCTGGCGGCGGCGCTAGGGTTCTTCTTCTTCACCATCGCAAGATCCGGGAAAAGCTAGGAAGCAGTGGTGGCGGCGCGAGCGGTTGTGAACGGGAGAAGAGGAAGAACAGCGAAGGGATGAATGAAGGAAAAGATTAGGGATTTTCCATCTCATTGGGAAACTTAAGGAAGGCCTCGCATTGTCAGTGGGCCTTTTTTCCAGTTAATGGTTGCGGAAATCGAGGAGATGCCTCGCTAACCATGTAAGAGGAGCAGGAATTGCTCGAAAACAGGGCTGGCAGGTCGCGTCTTATCAGTCAAAATTAAGGGGACATAAAAACGTCATCAATGACGTCATGAGGAATGATTGCATACGAAGAGATAAGAAAGTATCGGGTGGTCAACTTGAGCCTACACACGGATTGCAAGCATCCGCACCTAGGCTCGGGGGCTACTCCCATCGGGAGCGCCGCGCGCACCCGATAGAATAAAGATTCAAAGGAAAAACGTGACCCGAGTCTGCACCCGAACGTAAGCGCCCATGCTCAGACTCGGGGGCTACTCCCATCGGGAGCGCGGAACGCGCACCCGATAAAACTTTTTTCGCACTCCAGGATCATGCCCGGGGACTTGATTCTGTGTAGGGTAACGTTGTTTTGCCATCGGCAGTTAACCAACAAAAGTTGGGCACGTTATTCATTATCCCTTGCATAAAGAAAATGTATCGGATGGTCTACGAAGACTTGCAGGAAAAAAAACTTCGGCAGAAGAAGATGTTCGAGTGGTACAACTTGAGTCTACGCACGGATTGCAAGCATCCGTACCTAGACTCGGGGGCTACTCCCATCGGGAGCGCTGACGCGCACCCGATAGAAGATAGAAGAAAGGCAAGAATAATCGAGGAGAAGAACTTCGAAGAAGACGTGCTTTAGTCTCTACCCGAACTATGTTCGGCTAGACACTCGGGGGCTACTGACGTGGGCATTACCCTTCGGGTAACCAATGTTGCTCTACCCTACACGGTCCAACTGGAGGCCCATGAAGGTACCCGATGGCAAGATGGGCCACTAGGACGGTGCGACGGAAGATTACTTGGAATACAAGGTACGGAAGAAGCCGAGCAAGGAAAGGTTGGAGATAGATCTACTGTAAACCTACTCGTACTCGATTAGACCTCTCGGGACCTGGCCACCTATATAAAGGCCAGGAGAGGGGCTATCAAGGGACAGAATCAACCTTAGCAATGTTAGCCATCAGAAGCTTAGAACTAGGTAACCCTAGCAACTAGCATCTCGACGAGATTACAGCCGAACTATTCGGCACCCCATTGTAACCTATTTTCATCATAATCAAGAACGGACATAGGCTGGACGTAAGGGTTTTACCTCATCGAGGGCCCCGAACCTGGGTAAATCGCTCTCCCCGCTTGTCTGTGTACCGATGTCTCGTGTCAGCTTGCAGGATTCCATCAACCCTAAGCCCCTATCGGAGGGCATTGCCGAGGAGCACCCTCGACATATCATCTACTTATATATGCGTCATCAAGAATTTTGTAATTAATGGCGAACTACCACTGATGTTGGAGGGAGTGCAGAATCATCTATTATAATGGACACCTATTTCCAAAATGTTAAGTTCAGTTTGGTTCATGTAAGAGGCTATCAAGGCATAGGATTTGCTATTTGCTGTATGTACTGTGTACTACAGCCGACATCCATAAATTTGTAATATTTTGGAGTTTGGGTGCTATAGGTAAAACTAGAACAATGTCAAAGGGGCTTAATTGCTGATGCTGAGAATGGTGTCGCGCTTGCTGATGTTATTTAGACAACTAAAGCTGGCTAACAGTTTGAGTTTTCATGGAAAATTGGTTTGCTTGGATGCCTAAGATTGGTGGCGATCTAAGTAAAATTCAGACAATTGGCTACCATAATGTTGAACAATGGTGAGCTTAAAAGATTTTTGGACCATTAAGTTAAAACATGCCTAAACATGTCACATACGGTGAACCGCATTCGTTGGAAAGTGAGTGGTAAAAGCAGTGTTAAATTTGTGATGTTGGTTCATGTTGCAATGGAGTTGCATCACCCTGCAGTAACTTGGTTCCCAGTTTGTGACTTTCCTTTTATAGTTCATAGAAAGTTGAATATAAAGGGGAGTATGTTTGAATGTCTGTAGGGAACTCATAAATTGGTTGGGCGCCTACCATCACACCCGAGTTGAAGAAAGACCTTCAGATTTTGCAGGTATGGTGTTCCATTTGGGTGAATTGTTCTTAGTGGTATACTTTTGTGTGGGTTGCATTTTGTAAATGTGAAAAACAGACATTGCTTTCATTGAGCATGTAGGAACGACATAGGTGATGCATTGCTAATTACGTTTTGCCTGAACATTCTTCATTATGATGGTATCTCCTATACAATACTTTCTTTCTCTGGATATAGATAGAAGGGAGTTATTGAGCATATATTATTTCTGATCTTGGCCTTTTCTGTACATCTATCTTATTGAAATATGTCAGCACATGTACTACTTCATATTATGTTCTTTCAGTTGTAGTGTTGCATCCTCTGGCTCGGAGGAGGTGTTCTGATGCCCTGTGGCATACTTCACCGAGAGGGCAAGCCATCAACATGAGTTTCAGGAAGAGACGGTGCAAGTGAGCTTTAATAATTGGTAAGTTCGTTAGTGAGCAAATATTATTGGCGATGATTTTCCAGTTCTTTGCATAATCTGTGTTTCTTCTTTTTTTTCCAGCGAGAAGACGGAGCCGGTACGGACGACCACGGTGGTGGGCGACAGTAGGCGTTGATGAGCTCGTCCCGGAAGAGACCGGCGATGCGGAAGGCTCCTAGCGGCGAGCGCCGGTGGCGCGGTAGGTTCCTAGCGGCGAGCTATCGGAGTGTTGAGAGGAGGCGCTGCAGGAGCATCCCGGAGGAGCCCGCGGCGCGAGCGGCGAGAGGAAGCACGCGGCGGTGGAGAGCAGCAGGAGGAGCACATTACGGCAAGGTTCAGCGACCATGATCAAGTTCTAGGTCGGTACGTTTTTTTCCTTGCCTTCCTCTCCCACTTCCTGGTATCTGCACCATCACATCCCTCCTCCAATCGAGATATGGGGTAACGCGCAGCATGGCCGGAGTAGTTCCACGAAGTAGCGGCAGATGTTTGATTTTATTTGTTTTGCTTTTGCTGCTAGAATTTGGCGATGCTGCCAGCAAAACCTAGCTTGACCTTCCCATCTCTCCCTTTTCCATCTAGGATCTGGTGGCCGGATGAGGCAGAGGTGAGTGGAGGATCCGAGCGCACCCCACGTCTCTGCTCATCTTCTTCACCTTCACCCACGACTTCCCCGGCAGCGACGGTGTGGTGCCCAGTCTGCACACGGGTGGCTTCTCCATTCCTCTCAACTTATGCCAATTCTGGAGCTCGTCTACAGGTTTGTACTCTTATGTATGCCCAGGGCAAGTAAAATCAAGTCCCATTTTGATTGTGCTAAATCGGAAGCATAAACCAAATTCCTGCTTTTGTAAGTTTCTCTGTTTTCCTATTCTTGTTTTATCGTTCCATTTGTGTTGTGTGACATCAGAGATATACCATTCGCTGATACCATCCAAACATCTCTTATGTATGATTGTTACATTTTGGACTCCTTAAGCCTGTGTATTTTAGTATGTATTTTTTTTATCATCATAGGCATCATCTTCATCTTCATTTTCAGGCCATTCCTTGCCCCGGGTGATCCTGCAACTAGAAGAACACTGTATATTGATGCCACAGAAGAGCAAATTGAAATCGAAAAGCAGCTCGTTAGTGTGGTTACCAGTGAGGTCACTTTCTTTTTCTTGTTATGGTACTTACCAGTTGCTATAGAAATTTGTTATTTATCTGTGTTGCTAAAATCTTGCTGGTTTGATCTCACCTTATATACTGTGTTTTTGTCAATTATATTTGCGATGTGTCTGTCTTGAGCGTATAATTGACTGGCTATAGTATTATAAAACAAATTAGTAAAGGCGGCAAAAGCATGGCTTGCTCTTTTGAGCTCTCTCAACTGAAAATATTATATGCTTTTGAAAATTTAAATAATAGGAAATTCATACTATTTCAGTTGGGCATAACGTGTGACCATGATGATATTTTGGGAATCTGGTGTTCTGTTGTTGTGTCTTTACCACATATCATACATGTGCGTGTGTGCCAATAAAGAATGGAACATAGTGGTAGTCAAAGTGGTTTATATAAGAAAAACACCAGATTATATATATGTGGATGTCAAGGCTTCTATTTCATTTCACTAGCTGAATTAGATTCAGCGCATGTAATTAATGGATTCTACTCAAATGGCAGTTCCCTTTTCTTTAAATGCTGCAGCATCATTTGTGCCAAATATTTTTTCGCACAATTTATGTTTGCGGTTGCAGCAAGGAAGGTTATATTAGTGTGGAGATGTTCAATGCTTATTGAGTTACGTTCAGCTGAATATTGGAGATCCTAAATATTCAGAAGACTAATTACTGAACATTCTTTTCTTTTCTGTTACTTGTTTGCTGTTTGTTATTGTGAAACAAAGATTGCATGTGTGGCTACTCTCTTATGCGTTGGTAAGTCACTCTGTGGAAGCTCTCTTTCTACATCACATGCGATATTTAGTTTGTCACGAGCCCACTCCTGCATTTGTGTTGCACTTCTAATCAGTATACCAAACTGCAGTCTTTTGACGTATTTCTTCCCTCCATAATTTAGTGATGAACTAATTGCCTTATGTATGTTGATCCCTCCCCTAAGGAACAAATCTTGCATGCAGCACCTCTTTATGTCTATTTGCAAAATGTATTTTTTTTCTCTGAGGAAAATCAGTGTTGAATGCTTTAATTTTTCTAGGCTGATTCAGCATGAGCATTCATGAAGAACTATTACTTGCCTGATTGTGTTCTTAACGCTAGAAAATTAGAGGCCAAAGCAACCAAGAGATGATGTACCATTTCTTGTTCAGAAAATGTGAGAGATGCGAGCAAAGATAGAAAAAGAATGAGGCACACATTCTTGTTCCATTTAACTTGAATCCGTGTTGTAATCTGAATTCATGATGTATACAAAGCTACCTAAATCGAAATAGTCAATTGCAGCCAACATCCATGGAAGCCATATGCAGCCATGGTAGATAATTCCGCTAATCCTAGAAAAATGTTTATATTGAGAAACGAGCTTGGTAGATAATTCCGCTAATCCTAGAAAAAAATGTTTATGAAGTTATACTACTGTTAATCCAACATCCATGGCAGCCATATGCAGCCATGGGAATGAGGAAATGGAGTTATTAGTCCAAGTATCATTTTTCATCAGGTGTTCATGGACAATTGTTCACGCTCTTCTCGGATTATGGTCATATGAGCTCACACGGTTTCAGTTATAGTGTCATCAGACCGTAGCAGTAGGTAGTGTCATGTTAATGTGAGACTTTGAGATAGATCTAGGGAACTAAATAAATGTAGACTTTCACAGGAGATGAATAAATTGTGGTTAGTGTATAAGTGACACAATTTCGGCTAGAGAAAAAAGGGAACCTTCTTATATATATAATATGCGTAACGAATTATTTTCCCCACGATGATTCAAAATTGAGCTATGCATGTTTCCAGTCCTTCTCACTGTTATTCGTGCATTCTAGATGCATTACTTCAGTATTCAGGGTGAGGTTACTACTAAATAACCAAAGAAAGAGAGATGGTTCTGTTCTATTCAAGTTTTTTCTGCATTCTATTTTTGTGAAACAATTACCGGAAGAAGATTTATCCCTATAAAATAAAGTATGTTATTACGACAGGTTTTGTGACTATTTGAGTTAGTTTTACATTGAAAGTTATTTACCTTGGTGCAAAATTTCGCAACGGATTTTTTTATTCGATGAAAAGTGACCAGTAGCAGAGGGACATTTCTAATGCCCACTGCCATTTGATGAAACACAGGTACTGGGTGTTCTGTTCACCCTTTGTTTCTCCATATATTGTTTTAGCATTTGCATTTGAATTGTTTTAGCATCTATTTGAGATGAAATATCTTAGTTTTGTATTTCATATTTCTTTGTCTATAGAATTACATATTATAGTGGTTAGAACATGACTTATGTGTTTAGATACACATGTTACTGTCAGTTTATGCTGGGCTAAAGGGACACCTTCTCAAACCATCTTCGTAAGTTGATGGATATAGTTGTTTGTTTGCCTGCTTGAAGATTTGCTTACCCCTTTCGGCATGTTTGATACAGATGGTTACCATCCAGGATCGTCGGCAGACGTCGAGTATAGAAGTGTTATTTGGACTCACCAGTAAAGATCTGTTCCTTCAACTATTATTGTATGTAGCTCCAGACTTTTGTTAACCGGTGATGGATCCAGAGGCAGAAGAGTTTGGGCCATTCACAGTGATGGAACGCTACAACACAGGTGTTAATCTGGAAGTGGATGATTAGCGAATTCCTGCAGAATCGTTCCAGAAGGGTTTCAATGTTCCATTATAAATTTGAGAACATTTTCAGAGAATGCACACATAAGTACCATCATTTGAGTTCTATAATGTACCTATGGTAGTAGTATCCTTAAGTAATGTTTTGTACCCATGATATTGCTGGTCTACTTTATTTATGTATAAATTAGTTCGTACTTGCTGCCACGACTATTCACTGAGTAAGAAAAATGGTTGAATGTATATGTATAAAATCGACAGCTGTTTTGTTACTTTGCTTGATAAATGTTTGCTATTCTATTTAATATTTCTTTCGCTTGTATCAAATAAATGTTCTTTAGTTTCCTTAATATATGTTTGGTCCACACCCCTAACAGTAAGGATATTGGGTGGGTCTAAGGGGTCAGAAGAGGAAGAGGAGGACGTACGAGAGGCGGAAGGAACTGTCGAATAGGGGTAGAGGGAGTAGCCAAAGAAGGACAAAGGTGTTGTCGAGGACATTTCTGCATGCCGTTGGATTCTTATGGAGCTCAGCCTGGATGGCCAGCCAACCCAGCGGCCCTCCCTTCACCATAGAGGCGGCGATAGGGGCAGAGCTTCGCTCGGATCCTACAATAAGCTGATCCTTATGGTTTAAACTAGCAGAAGTGCCCGTGCGTTGCACCGGGTCCGGGTAAGAAAGTACCTAAACAAACCATTTGTGTTGATAATTCTCCTCTTTATCACCATTGTCGACAATGGTCTTATTTTCTCCTATTTATAATAATAGTAGATTGCAAAATATCTCACTATACCAACTTTTAATACCACAATCATTTGATGATAGTGGACATTATTCTTAAATTTTGTTAAGACTACAATAAGCTGATCCTTATGGTTTAAACTAGCAGAAGTGCCCGTGCGTTGCACCGGGTCCGGGTAAGAAAGTACCTAAACAAACCATTTGTGTTGATAATTCTCCTCTTTATCACCATTGTCGACGATGGTCTTATTTTCTCCTATTTATAATAATAGTAGATTGCAAAATATCTCACTATACCAACTTTTAATACCACAATCATTTGATGATAGTGGACATTATTCTTAAATTTTGTTAAGACATAAATTCAAATGATTTTTTTACAAATAATATTCTGCCAACGGTTTCAAAATTTTGTAGTATCTATCCCCACGGCCATTTTTATTATCTTTTTATTTGACCTACTTCTTTCAGTTTAAAATAATTGCTTAACAATAGATGTATCTACACAGGAAAATATGTCTATACACATCTACTTTAGGACAATTATTTTGAACAGGACGTAGTACCTTTTTTGGACTTTTTGATTTTTTTTATATTTCAGCTACTATTATTTAATTTTTAAAATTTGTTTCCAAATCCACATATGATAATCTTAAATTCACTGATTCACCTATTGTAACTGAATGTAAATGTTTGCGGTTGAATATCTATATAGAAAAATAAAGAGACAAATGCACGGAATCAATTTATATGAACAAAACAGAATAAATGAAAGTTAATCATAGTACCATTGGGCGAAACAAAAATTCAATCTAAATGCCTGGCGTCCACCTATTCGGCCACCTTGGTACTTCAGGATTTGAGGGCTGACATAACAATGGACAGTAACACTTCACACCCAAATGCATATGTACTTCCCGTCGTTGCAAATGTTACAATTGTGTGGGAATCTCCCTTTGCACACAAAACCAAAGAATAACAACTAAAGGCCCAACTTGCACTTCTGCATCAGAATCAATCAAGCAGCTTTTAAAAAAAATGCAGCTGCTTTTGGTGCTAGCTTTGCACGGCAAGATGAATACTGTCCAGGAAAGCTCGTGTGGTTCTTCTCCAATCTCCACGCCGGCGTCGTCGACCGCGTTTGGTCACACGAAGTGGCTGGACATCAAAGCTGCTTCCAGTGCTAGCTTTGCACGTCAAGAAGAATCATACTGTCCAGGAAGCTCGCGTGGTTATTCTCCATGGCGGCCAGGTGTGCAAGGGCTAATTAGTTTGATTAGGAAGGGCGAGGAGCACACTTAACTTTGTCAACCCACAAAGAATCAGTACAGGGGCCAGGTGCGTACAGGGTCAGGAGCTCCACATCTATGGTGTTCTCTTTTGTTCCCCGAGCTAACGGCGCGGCTCCCTCTGGCCCTCCCAGCATCGTCTCCCTCAATGGCGCCGATCGCGGTGGAGGTTGAATCTGACGCTGTTGCCTCACCGCAGCTCATGGTGTTCTCCCGGATCAGGCCACGTGAGGCTAGTTCTGGTCAACGCTCGTAGAAATTGTTGGGGGAGACAGGGCGCTTCTTCCGGGGACGTTCTGATCCACCGGCGCACACAACGAATAGACCAGAGAACGAATCAATCAACTCACCCGGAGAAGGATAGTGTCACAAATACCAATTGATTCCCAAATCCTGTAGCTTGCGAAGGAGAGCAGGCCAGAGAACCAATCAATATTCTTCCGAAAAAAAGTGTCGCAAATCCAAATTGATCCCCAAATTCCGTAGCTTGCCAAGGAGAGAAACACCGGGCCCTGCGAAGACCCGCCGGATTCCCGCCGAGAACGGCCAAACGGAGCGGCCCTGGAACGTGCACACGGTGCCAGCCGAGCTTGAACGCCTAGATCTTGAAGATGAAGGAAGGAGGAAGTGGAACGGAGGGATAGATCGATGGGAGTTTAATAGTAGAGGATGGGTGGCGTGCGTCAGAGAGGAGGAATCTGGGTCGGACTGGAGTCCAGGAGAATCACGACACACGGGGTTGGGTGGGGTGGGGTCTCCGGAAGTTTCCGCGGAGGGGAACGAGGCGCCGTCGGCAGTGCAGGGACTACAGCGGCCGAAAATATAACCGAACCGGTACGGTGGTATTTCTGTGTATTATGTGGTTTGGTGGGAAGGCAAAATGGTCCAAATAAAAGTTGGACGAAAATTTTGGCAAAAACCTTAGCTCCTTTATTATTAGGTATATAGAGTAGAACAATCGTACCAAAAAACTATTGTAACAAAAAAAACTATTTTGTGCTATGTAGCAAAAGTTGTCCTCGTTGGAGACATCGCCGGAGACCTCGTAGCAAAAAGTTATACTAAAATAGCAGAACCGCAAAACAATTGAAGCAAGCGATTTATATTATTGTACCATCATTGCATCATCGACGATGGCCGTTTGCAACTCTGCCACATAAGTAGACTGTCAAAGCAGCACACGTGTGATATTTGTAGAAGCATAGCCCTTCCTTTTGCAGCTCCGCCGCCCAAGCTGCGCCACTCACTAAGGAATGTTTGAAGCACAATATTTTTCTCTATGATGCAAATATATAGAACGTTGTTAACAATGTGCCAATGTCGCACCCCCGCTGACAGCACCCTAGGAAAAGAAAAGTCTCCAAAACATATATGGTGGTGTGAGCTTTTGCTTTTATTATCTCGTTATAAATTATGGTGAACTGAAAACCTTCCAAGATGATTCAGCTAGTACGGAGCTAGTAAGCGATTAGCTCACACCTTATCTTTTCTTGTAAGTAAAACGGATAGAAGAACACACCCAAGGCACGAAGAGAAAGTTGTAAACGAAGGCCCGATGGCACCAGTTTCCGGCTATTGTAGCCTGATACCTGGAAAAGGACAGATTCTTGTTTCGAAGAAACGAAAACATGAGATAGTGAAAAATATACCAAATACTAAGCATACCAAAAGGCAGATCGATCCAAACCCAACAGCACCGCCAGTGTCTTCGTCTCAGAAGATTTCATCAGGTAATATGCCTAGAGATCTGCCGGTGCAGTGTGCACAGTTCTAGGCAAGGTGCTTAACTCACCAAAAGCAGTCTCCGCTGTCTACTTCCGGGGCATTAGCCATCAGGTATTAGAGATCCGTTCTGCTGGGCCTGCCACCCTGATGGCCGGTTAGGCCGCAAACTTAGCTGTTGCCCACTCGATCTGCCAACTCGCCGATCGGCGTCATGACGAGTACACATATGCATGCAGGCCACATAGAACAGCATGGGGAGCACGAACGCATTGGAGCCCGTCTGGGCGAAGCTGCTGACATCGCGCTCCCGGAGGCTGAACGACACAAAGGCCATCTGGATCATCGTTGTCCCGTACCCGTCCTAGCCGACGACGCGAAGGCGGGAAGTACAAAGTATATCAAGCGGAGGATGAGCCATTGTAGGATATTCCGATGACCTCGCGAAGTATGCGCCAATCCCACTCCGTCGTCTCGTCGACCCCTTCATCCGTCCAGTGCATGTCCACGCCCATGTCCAGAGTGTATGTCGCGGTGGTCTCCGAGCACCGGGGTTGCCCTGTAGGAGAAGCTGAGCCACCGCGCAGAGGAGCTGGCTTGCCGTCCGTGGCTCGGTGGCTGGGAATCGAACGTGAGCGGTCGGTTCTCCGACGGTTTCCGGGCGTCCGGGAACGGCCACGGTTTCAGGAAGATCGCGGCGAGGTGCGACTTGATTCGATAGTACACCGGTGGCGAGACTTCTCGATCGCTTGGCTGACTTTCTAGAGGGCTGCTGTATAGGGATTCGATTGGGGTCGTGGTCGCGTACGTGAGCGGCTGGGGCTCCTACGGGTATTCGGAACCGATCGATTCGCGAACTCTTTTTTTTCCGTGGGATTCGCAGACTTTTTTTCAAAGGTGAACGGAACGACGGACGAAACAATGACGATCTCTACACCAGCATTGCCCCCGTAGGGAGGAAGATCTGGTTCTTCAACCTGGCGCCGTGCACCGAGAGGATCACATCCGCGGAGTTCAGCTTCTCCTCAAGCCCGCGCACCGTGGCCCCGTCCCCGAGGTAGAGCTGGTTCGTTTTGGGCTGCCATGGACGTGATCCCGAGCTCCCGACGTGAATAATTAATCGATTCCGCCTAGAGCTATTTTGGCTAGAGACCCAATTAATCGATCGATCTTTTTTCTTATACGACGCGTGACCTGTTGATTAGGGACGGAATTGGACGCCGGACATATATATATAGCAGGCAAGGCCTGGATCCATAGACAGCTTTTAGACGTGTGCGTTTAGGACAGCGCTCCATCATATGTTACATGGATTCTAACGCGACGGACGAAACGAACCGAGGGACGACGTAAATAACAGACCAAACCACGGAAACACTTCTCTCTTTATTATTAGGTATATATATAGATTCGGACCGCGCAGCGGGTCATCTAGTGCTCTTAGGGTTTCCAGGCTGCGCGAGGTGGCCTTCTCACCACCGTCGGCGGGATGGGCGGCGGCGCGGCGGACCAGGGCCAGTCCTGCGCAGACCCTCCCTCGGAGCCGGCCGTCCTCGAGCAGCGGCACCATTCCCATCCTCCTCGCGTGTTGCTACCTCGACACGGCCTGCGGCCGGAATCGTCCTCGCTGCCGATCCCCGACGAGATCCTGGCGGAGATATTCCTCCGGCTGTCCACCCCAACGGACCTCATCCGCGCCTCTGGCGCGTGCGCCTCCTTCCGCCGCGTCGCCGCCGGCCGCTCCTTCGTCCGGCGCTTCCGCAAGCTCCACCACCCGCCTCTCCTCGGCTTCCTCGATGAACGCGGGGTGTTCCTCCCTGCCCTCCCGCCGTACCCCTCCGCGCCGGCAGACATCGCGGCAGACTTCTCCTTCTCCTTCCTCCCCGCCCCCGCTCGCGACTGGGTCGTCCGGGACAGCCGCGACGGCCGCGTCCTCCTCGACAGAACCTGCCCGCTGCTCAAAATCCCCTTTCGGGAGATGGTGGTGTGCGACCCCTTGCACAGGCGGTTCCTCCTGCTTCCCCCAATCCCCGACGATCTTGCCGCTACAGTGGAGGACCCAATTCTGACGGACACAAGTTCGTCCGAGGCTTTCCTCATCCCTCGCTGCGAAGACGACGAAGAAGAGACGTCGTTCAGAGCGATCTGGATGTCGCAGTGCCAGACCAAGTTGTTCGCCTTTGTCTTCTCTTCCAACACTGGACAGTGGCGAGCTGTTCCTTCTCGGAGCTGGAACGATTTGCTTGCAGGCTTATTACCGATAGGCAGCGCTATCTTCTACCATCGCGAATGCTTGTATGGCTGCTTTTACTGGAGGACAGGTCGCAGTATGGAAATGAAAATGCTGGTCCTCGACACTGGGATGATGGAGTTCTCCATTGTTGAACCCCTGCATGAATTCAGATACAGCTTGGATGTAGCCACGGTGGAGGCAGGGAAAGGCAGGCTTGGGATGTTTGTGCTTGCAGATGCCATGTGTAACCTCAGTTATAGCACTAGGCAAAATGATGGTGGTGGGAGTTCTACCCAGTGGCAGATGGAGCAAACAGTATCACTGGGTTCTGGGTACTTGTTCAGCATCATAGGCACAGCGGAGAGGTACTTGTTTCTGTATCGGTGGCAAAGCTCAGTTTCCGATTTTCGTGTTTTCGCAGTGGATATCAAAACATTCCAGCTTCAACAAGTGTGCCATGTTCCAAAGCTTTGCAAGCTGGATGCATATATCAACTTCCCACCATCAGTGTTGTCGCTACCGACAATATCAAGTGGTAAACCTTTTGCTGTGCCATTGTTATCTCTTATTTTTTTTATCACACAGCCTGTCTGATGCTTCATGGTTAATTTTTTGTGATTTGTAATTCTTGTCTACTTGATTTCGTAGCTGTTACTCTTTATGTGTGTGTGGTAAGGCTAATCAAGCTGAGGACCATAATTGTGATGTACTTTGTTTGTCTGTTTCGTTTTGCCATTTTACTGTAATTAGATAAGTACAACAAAGGATCTTGCACACTATAAACAGCATTCTGGAGGTTTCATGGAATCTTAAAAGAACACTAGATGGCAACAGCTGATTTCGAGAAATGAATTTTGTGGCCAAGTTACCGTATAAGGAATACAAGTTTTTTTTCCATTATCCTGCCTTCATTTCTTTTCATATATATAAGAAGGTGGAGATGTCTTTTTTCAAATCATCTTTGCACCTATAAATTTATCTCGTGATGTTGATTTGACATAAATCTGCATAATTAGTATGGTTGCAAATAACAGGCTGAGCCATTGCCACCAATGCTCCCCATGTATAATGATATGAGCAGAGCAGAAGTGGCGAGTTTTTTTTTTCTCAATGGATTTGCCATTCAAATGGCAAGAAACTGTCTGATTTTAAATTAACTGCACACACATGTTTGTTTAGACAGTTTGAATTTCTCACCTGCCGCTGTTTCAGTCCTTCAATCAAGGCACATGTCACATTCATGCAATCGGTTTTTCTAGGAAGATAGAGGACACAAATAGTTTTTTTTATTGTCGGCGTTCGAATTTTGGTATAGTTAATTAATTTATGAACCTTGCAACATGAAGCTAGCATTTCTTTATGTCTTTACGTTATTCTAGTATTCATTTCTTTATGTTGACATGCCTTTGTCTGGTTTTGTGTTTCAACTTGTACTGCAATTTACACCTGTGATCGCATAAAAGCAAGTGGGGACTTGAGGTCGGTAAAACTAGTTGTCTCAAAGTGTTATTTCCCATGTATTGTGTGTGGGTTTTTTGAGTCCTAATATTCCATCTCATCTATTCTGCCTCATCACATGCTTTCCCCATAGGCAATTTACCTAGTAATGCATGATAATAAGGCCAAACTTGTGTTCCACTTTGCTCACAAGCTCTTAAATATCAGCAGTTTGAGCATTTGCCTAACTTTGAGATATTGGGCAGGTGTTGAGAACGAGGCTGAGGAGACCCTGGAACAGGGCTGCGCTCCAAGTTCAAGCGCATAATCACCATGGTCAGAATAGCGCTGACACGAATGCTGAAGGTCAGTCTGATGCGTGGATGATTTGAGATGGTGCCAAGGCTGCCACATAACTCAAGACAATTGACCACTAAGTTGGTCTGCTTTTGCCTCTGTTGTATGTATTATGGTCACCCAGAAGGGTAGAAACCTGGAGCATTCGTCTTGTATGCCTCAACCTGACTGTGATTGGCGCGTTTGTTTTGTCGGATAAGGTAGCAAGAGCCTGGATGATATTAAGTTTCTTTGGAATCATCAGGTTAACTAAGACTCTGTAAGAAATCAAAGTGAGATCTTGTTGTACCTGCTATTGCCACAACCCAGGTGCAGAGAATGGAGCTGGTTGGGTATTTGAAATCAAGGACAAAGGCCAACATGATCCTATTTTTTTCACTCGCAATGCTGGTTGTCTAGTTACACTGGCGCTTTTGGAAGCAACGTAATGCCATTTTCTTGGGGGGCTCTTCGTTTTTGTTCTTGGGCGATGAGACATGTATGTCTGCACACTGAAGCCAATCACACCGTGGTTACTTGCTATTTCAGCAATTTGCGGTGTGGCAATCCGTTGGGTAAACATTTGAGCCGAGAAAAGATAAGACTATTTGCTTGGCCAATTGCTCATATATAATTCTCTCTGTGGCACTTGGAGTAAAATATAAATCTGCAAAGGCCTGGTGGAAGGTATCCTACTCGGCTATGTGGTGGTGTAAGAGTAGTGCCTGTTCTCTGGCACTTGTTTATCAAGTCTTCGCAAAAAAAGTCTACGGAGGTGAAGAAGCTATGGAGAGGCAACGTGCAGGGATGGATGAGCAACATCAAGTAGACTCGGCAGCGCGTACAAATTAACACATTACAGTGGCTGCTATAGTCGCAACAAGGCGAGCTACCAATGCCAACTCAACAGACAGAGCGATCAGCCTGACACGTTTTGCAGAGAACAGGGCCTCCGCTAATGCCCGGTTCTCCTCTTCCATGTCGGAGATGGGCGAGGAAATAATCTCTCTGCCGGTCCCTGACAATCTCCTGGCGGAGATCTTTCTCCGGCTGCCGACCCCGGCCGACATCCTCCGCGCCTCCGCCGCCTGTGTCTCCTTCCGCCGTGTCGCCGCACATCGCTCCTTTGTCCGGCGATTTCGTAAGCTCCACGCCCCGCCTCTACTTGGCTTCTTTGACGACCGAGTGTTCCACCCCGCCGTCCCACCACACCCCTCTACGCCGGCAGCCAGTGCCGTCGCTCTGGCCGCCGACTTTTCCTTCTCATTCCTCCCCGCCCGCACTTGCACCTGGGCCGTCCAGGACAGCTGCGGCGGCCGCATCCTCCTCAAGAGCGCCGAGACTGATGAAGCCATCTTCTCAGAGATGCTGGTGTGTGACCCCTTGCATCGGCGATACCTCTTGGTTCCCCCAGTCCCAGATGACCTAGCCGCTTCCGTGGAGAACCCGCTCCCAATAAAACCACGGTTCTGGTGCCAGACCTTCCTTGTCCCTCTTGGCGACGATGAGGATGCACCAGCTGCGGAAGAGATGCCGTTCAGAGTGATCTGTCTGGTGCTCTGCAAAACTAAGTTGTTCGCCTTTGTCTTCTCTTCCAGCACTGGACAATGGAGAGCCATTCCTTCCCAGCGTTGCAATAATTTGTTTGCTGGCTTGCTATCGTTAGGAAACACTGTGTTTCGCTTTCGCCAATACGTGTATGGATCCTTTTACTGGAGGACAGGTTACGCAGAAACAAGTATGCTGGTGCTCGACACTCGGAGGATGGAGTTCTCGATTGCTGAACTCCCACCTGAAGCCAAATCTTCTTACAGTTTGGCTATAGCCATGGTGGAGGCAGGGAAAAGCAGGCCTGGGTTTTTTATGCTTAAAGATAGCGGATCTACCCTTAGCTATTGCATTATGCAAAACGATGCTGGGAGTTTGAGCCACTGGCAGGAGGAGAAAACAATCTCACTAGGTCGTGGGCACTACCTCATAGGTTCAACTGAGAGGTACTTGCTCCTCTTTAGGTTGCGAAGCTCATCCGACGGGCCAGGCTTTTACACACTGGACGTCAAAACATTCCATCTTGAGAAGGTGTGCGACTCTTCAACGTCTAGCTTCCTTAACCTGCACGCATATAGCAACTTCCCTCCATCATTGTTGTCATTACCGACAATACCACGTGGTAAATTTTCTGTCACATCCTAGTCATCTCCTTTTTTGATCACATAGTTTGTCTGAAGCCTGATAGTTCATATTGTGATTAGTAATTCTTCTTTACATGACTTGATTGTTGATAGTGGCTGCTGAGACCCCTCAATATTTTCTCTTTGACTTCAGCTAGAAACTTGGCAACTATCAGTCTCGATCTTCAAAAATATAAGATGTTCTAGGAGTTCAATCTTATAGTATTTAGCACCGGGGACTACTAGGTAGTTTATGAAGTAATGCAACACGAAGCTACCATTTCTTGATGGCCTTTAAACCTTCAAGCTATTTACGATCTGTTTATTTGTGTTGACATGCCTTTATCTAGCTACTTATTTCAACTTCTACAATTAATTATGTTGGTCAACACGTAAAATCCATTGTTTGAGTACAAAAACTAGTTTTCCCATGTATTGTGTGTGGTTTCTTTTAAATCCTAATATTCCATCTCATCTATTCTGCTTTTTCCGTAACCAATTTACCAAGTACTCTGCCCGACAATGAGGCCAATCTTTTACTCCTCAAGCTTTGAATATATGCAATTTGAACATATGTGTAACTTGAGATCTTGTGCAGGTGTTGAGAACTAGGCTGAGGAGATGGTGAAACAGGGCTGTGCTGCAAGCTCAAGCGCTTATTGACCACTGTCAAGATAGTGCTGATACAAATTCTGAGCGTCAGGCTGATGTTTATATGATCCGAGATGTTGTCGACAGTTGACCAATAAGTTGGTATGCTATGGCCTTGTTTTTCTCTGTAATATGGCCATCTAGCAGGATATGACAGAACCTGGAATGTTATCTTAGTTGCCTAGATCCGGCACGGATTGTTGCATTTGTTTGTCAGATAAGGCAGTGTGGTTAACTATGTGAGAAATCAAACAAGTGTGGTCTTGTTGAACCTGGAATGGGGGGCTGGTTGGGTATCTGTAAGGCTTTTGACTCGCAGCTATGGTGTTCTGTTATAATTGTTAGAGTTATAAAACAGCTCCTGTTATATCCTTTCTGTTGAGTTCTGTTGAGTTCTATACGGACTCTAAAACCCTCTGTAACACGCCAGGGCTCTTCCGATGCCATATAACACGTAGCCCGACCCAAGTCCAAGGGTACGGTTCCATCTAGGTTTTCCACGTGGTATCAGAGCGGCTCCTCCGCCTGATCTAGCGTCGCAAACACCACCGCCGCCGCCGCTGACCTCAGCCGCCACCGCCACGACAAAACCTTGCCGCCACTGCTTCCCAAAGTGCAGTCGCTGCTGCTACATCAAGCCCAGCCGCCGCCGCAGTCCTTCTGCCGCCGCCGCCCTCAAAACCCACAAACCTATACACAAGCCAAACCAAAACCCAAAGCCAAAACCAAAACCCATCTCTCTCCTGCCGCCGCCGTCACCTTGACCGCCGCCACTGTGAGATCGAGCAAACAACATCAAAACCCTCGCCGCTGCAGAGTTTCTGTCGCCGCAACCAAGACCGATGGCCTCCTCTTCTTCTTCAACGATAGCTCTGGCTGCCACCCTCGGTGCTCCCCCTACTCAACTACTTACCCGAGAAAATTCTCTGGTTTGGAAAGCTCTGGTTGTCCCAGCTCTTCGCGGTGCCCGTGTTCTGGAGTTGGTGGAAGGAGTTGACAAAGCACAAGATGAAGAGATCGAGGTAGAAGACTCCAATGGCAAGAAAATCACTGTCGAAAACCCTGAGTACTCCTCATGGATTGCTCGTGATCATCAGGTTCTCCGCTGGCTCCTCAACGCCCTGTCCCCGGACGTCCTTGTTCATGTCATTGGACTGGATACGTCTGCCAAAGTCTGGGCTGCCCTTAATTCACATGTATCTGCTGCGTCCAAGTCTCGAGTGCAACAGCTTCGTGGTGCCCTCAATGACACCAAGAAAACTGATCTTTCTGCTGAGAAGTACTTCGCCAAGATGAAAACCCTTGCCTCCGAATTTGCTGTTGCGGGAAAACCGCTGGATGATGATGAGCTCATATGGTATGTGCTTAATGGCCTTGGCAGCCCTTATAACAATCTGATCACCGCTGTTCGAGCAAACCCTGCCACCTCTCTGTCCGACCTCTTTGACCAAGTTCAAGCTTATGACCGTCTGCACAAGACTGATGACGTCGGGTTCTCATCCTCTGCCAATGTGGCACGCCGTGGTGCCCCTCCCCCTCGCTCCCAGGAGCCTCCTCACCGTGGGCAGGACCGCTGGCGTGACACTGATCGTGATCGTGGCCAAGACTGTTGGCGCGATGATCGTGGCCAAGATCGCTGGAGGGATGACCGTGGCCAAGACCGCTGGAGGGATGACCGTGGCCAAGACCGTCGACAGCAGGATCGCCGTGATGATCGTGATCGTGGTCGCCGTGATGGAGGAGGCTACCAAGGCCGGAAGTATGATGATGATCGCTCGCGCCGCCGCAATGATGGGGACAGCAATGGGCGCCCTAGACGTCAGCCTACCCCCTTTGTCGACACTATCTGCCAAATCTGCACCATTCATGGACATCCTGCAAAAGAGTGTTGGTGGCGCTATGGTGATGACCGTGGTGACAATGGTGATCGTAGCAATAAGGGAGCTAACTTTGCTTCTCACAAAGTTGACACAAACTGGTACTATGAGACAAGAGCTACTGATCACATCACATGAGAGTTAAACAAGCTCACCACCCATGACACCTACAATGGACACGATCGTGTTCGTACGGCTGAAGGCACAGGTATGCACATTAGTCATATTGGTCATTCAGTTTTGTGCACCCCTCATAATTCTTTCAATCTTAATGACATTCTTCATGTTCCAAGTGCATCCAAAAATCTCTTATCAACACATAGGTTTACTCTTGATAACCATGTCTATATTGAATTTCATCCTTTCTTCTTTTTGATTAAGGACCAAGCAACACGAAGAATTCTGTTTAGAGGTCCCTGCCATGGAGGTCTTTATCCCTTGATGCTTATCTTCAGTGAGTCCTCCAAGCATGCTTTCATCACAATAAAGCCGTCATCCTCTACATGGCATCGTCGTCTAGGACATCTGTCTTCGTTTATTGTTCAACAAGTTCTTAGGAGAAATAAAATAGCTTACACCCCAGAGATTACCCCATATGTTTGTGATTCTTGTCAGCTAGCTAAGAGTCATCAATTGCCATATCCTATTTCCACCAGTAGATCTACTGTTCCATTAGAACAAGTTTTCTCTTATGTATGGGGCCCTGCTCCTCTCTCTGTTGGGAAACATGCCTATTATGTAAGCTTTATCATGATTTTAGCAAATTTACTTGGATATATTTGCTTAAAAAGCGTTCTGATGTTCATCAAGCTTTTCTTCAGTTTCAGAAATATGTTGAGCGAAAATTTGATAGAAAAATCATTACTATGCAAATTGATTGGGGAGGAGAATATGAAAAACTTAACACCTTCTTTAAGCAAGTTGGTATCTCTCATCATGTTTCATGTCCTCATGCCCATCAACAAAATGGCTCAGCTGAAAGAAAACACCGCCACATAGTTGAAGTTGGTCTTGCATTACTTGCCAATGCATCCATGCCACTAAAATATTGGGGTGAAGCTTTTCTCACAGCCACCTTTCTTATTAATCTTCTTCCCAGTAAAGTCATTGATTCTGATACTCCTGTTGAAAGGCTTCTTCATGTTACTCCCAACTATGATGCTCTTCGAATGTTTGGTTGTGCATGTTGGCCAAATCTTAGACCATACAACACACACAAACTTTCTTTTCGTTCAAAGCGATTTGTCTTTCTTGGTTATAGTCCTCTTCACAAAGGTGTAAAATGTATTGACATATCTACAGGCCATGTCTACATCTCCCGCGATGTTGTCTTTGATGAAAATGTGTTTCCTTTTGCTTCCCTACATCCTAATGCCGGTGCACTCCTACGAAAGGAAATTCTTCTTCTCTTCCTTCTAACTCATATGTTTTATCTGAGGGTGTGCCACAAACTAATGATCATGTGTTTCCTATTTGCCTGTTACTGATGCCTTACATGCATGTGAAGAAACATAAAAAATTCAAGTGAAAACAGTGAAGAATTGGCTTCAAATGAGCAAGATTCAAATTCTGGAGAAAAAGACGAACTGGGAACGCACTCTCATGAGGATCTACCTCGGACCTCGTTTGTTGTGCAGGTTGATCCCAAGGAGGATCTTCTCGCGGCTCCCAATGCCCCGCTGCCCACTCCGGTGCGCTCCCGCGTGTTGCGTGTGTACAAACGCCGGCCTCGGTCTTTGTCGTGGGACCCACCACCAGCCCACGACCGCAGCAGCACGCCTCCGACAGGCCAGGTGGGCAGCAGCAGCGCAGCTCCTGGCCGCGTCAGCCACGACAGCGTTAGTGGGGAAAGCAGCGACAGCGACAGCCCCAAATCTGCAGCTGCCACGTCGCCGACAATTTCAGGGCAGTCATTTCCTCCTGATGATCCCGAGGACATTTCTGCTGCCCATGATTCTAGCGAAACTTAGCCGGATCTTCTGTGCCTTCTTCCCATGCTGCACCTGATGTGTCCCGCATGCAAACTAGGCTACAAAAAGGTATCAAACACCCCAAAATTTATACGGATGGTACTGTGCGATATGGTTTACTTGTGTCTACAGATGAACCACGCTCTTTATCTGAGGCTTTTGGAGATCCTCACTGGCGTAAAGCAATGGAAGAAGAACATGATGCTCTAAGGAAAAATAATACACGACACTTAGTTCCTTCAAGTTCTAGTCGAAATCTGATAGATTGCAAATGGGTTTATCGTATCAAGAAACGAGCAGATGGCACTATTGACAGGTACAAAGATCGTCTTGTTGCAAAAGGTTTTAAACATCGGTATGGCATTGACTATGAACATACTTGTAGTCCTGTGGTAAAAGCAACTACTATTAGAACAGTGTTGGTTGTTTCAGTCTCTAGGGGTTGGAATTTGTGACAGCTAGATGTCAAGAACGCGTTTCTACATGGTGTTCTGGAGGACGAAGTCTATATGAAACAACCACCTGGGTTTGAAGATCCAAACGCCCCTGATTATGTTTGCAAACTTGACAAAGCCTTGTATGGTTTGAAGCAAACCCCTCGAGCATGGTACTCTCGTCTCAGTTCAAAACTACATGATCTTGGTTTTGTTCCTTCCAAAGCATATACTTACTTGTTTCTCTTTCATAAAGGAGGTGTTACTATTTATATTCTGATTTATGTTGATGACATAATAGTCACCAGTTCCTCTGATGGTGCTATCTCTGCTTTGCTTAGAGAGTTGAATGAGAATTTTGCTATTAAAGATCTTTGTGAGCTACATTAGTTTCTAGGCATTGAAGTAAAAAGGTCTTCTAATGGCTTGCTATTAACACAAGAAAAGTATGCTTCTGATCTGCTTAGTAAGCTTGGTATGACAGATTGCAAGCCAGCTCCTACGCCATTGTCTACTACTGATCCTCTTTCTCTTGTTATTGGGGATCCTCTTGGCTCAGAAGACAGTACCAAATACAGAAGTATTGTTGGAGGTTTGCAATATCTTACTCTTACCAGACCAGATTTGACTTTCTCAGTTAACAAAGTATGTCAATTTCTTCATGCTCCAACTACTGCTCATTGGACTGCAGTAAAGAGAATAATGCGCTATGTCAAGGATACAATGAGCATTGGTATAACTTTTCAGCCCTCTACTTCTACACTTCTTAGTGTTTTTTCAGATGCAGACTGGGCTGGATGTTTGGATGATAGGCGCTTCACTGGAGGTTTTGCGGTTTTTCTAGGACCAAACTTGATTTCTTGGAGTGCCAGAAAACAAGCCACTGTTTCAAGGTCAAGTACTGAAGCAGAATACAAGTCACTGGCTAATGCTACAGCTGAAATGATATGGGTTGAAGCTGTTCTTAGAGAATTTGGAGTTAAGCTACGAGACAAGCCATGTCTTTGGTGTGATAATTTGCGTGCTACATTCTTATCTGCCAGTCCACACTAAACACATTGAGATAGACTTTCATTTTGTTCGAGAAAGAGTTGCTGCAAAGAAGTTGGCTATCAGGTTTATTTCCAGCAAGGTTGCAGATGGTTTTACTAAGACTCTTCCTGTTAGAAATCTTCATGAGTTTAGGCGTAATCTAAATCTTGTACCAAGTTTAGATTAAGGGGGGCTGTTAGAGTTATAAAACAGCTCCTGTTATATCCTTTCTGTTGAGTTCTATACGGACTCTAAAACCCTCTGTAACACGCCACACTCGGGGCTCTTCCGATGCCATATGTAACACGCCACACTCGGGGCTCTTCCGATGCCATATATCACGTAGCCCGACCCAAGTCCAAGGGTACGGTTCCATCTAGGTTTTCCACGATAATGTGATGCTTGATGCTTTCACAAGCATCACATTGCCACATTTCTTTGGGAGTCAACATGGTAAGCATCACATTGCGATATTTCTTTGGGAGTCAACATGCTGGAAGTTCCCCCGATAAGGTTAAACCTGGAGAAAGAGAAACCTCATGGTTTTCATTCTTGCAGTGGAACTGCCCGTTGAGGCCGTTGCTCTAAAAGAAAATCTACCTCACCTTGGCCTAGAGGTATGGTGCGCACTGAAGCAAATTGTTGTGTTTCAGTTTGTTGGTTAAATATTTGAGCGGAGCTTGTCGGAGTAGCATATGTGTGTGCATGTCATTATATCATACTAGCAATGGATGGGCACGGCGGCACGCCGCGCCGACTGTATGATATGATTTTAGAAACATATTTGAATTGATAGAAGTATTGTGTATTTTGTTGCCCGGACAGTGTGCTTTAAGATAGTTGGTACTCCGTAACAAAATCTCACTGTGCATACATTAAAATTATGTATATGAAACTGATCTTGAGGATCAAATAAATAAGAAGGCATTAGAGAGGCATAGAAACTCAATCTGGTAATAAAAACTTCATAGCTAAAACCGATGAGGCTACTGCAGTCCTAAAAAAACACAAAACAAATCCAAGTATACAAACTAACCATCGGAACAATATGAGTTGGCTCACTTTAATCCATACATCACAGTATAGGGTATGGCGTCCTGTCCTCTCAATATTGATTCATCTACGTCCAATATACATGGAGTGTACGTGCCAACTGTGAAAGGCAATGAGAAAAAGTAGATATCCTGACTTTCTATACGAAAAGCTCAGATCTTTGACACCTGAGAAGCACACAGATTGCCATCCTTAAGAAGAGAATCAAGTAACGAATAATAGTAAACATGAACATAAAAATTCTTATGTTGGTAACGCCGATTCAACCTTTTCTTCAGAACAGATAACTTATGGTCTGAAAATGACATCAAAGCTACAAACCTCTGGTTTAGCACTCTCACTACCCATGGTTCTACCGCTTGATATTTTGTCCAGCTTCTCATTAGCATTTCTTATTGCCTCTATCTTACATGGATGTGTTATGAATTTATGTTTATCAAAGTATAAACAAACGGTTACTTTAGACGTGTATGTGTGTGATCTGGTAATATGAAAATAACACACCGCAGGGGACATCATATCCAATTTCTACGTGGACTGGACTGAAATATGCTTTTTTAGGTGAAAACGAACTTTATATATCAAAAGACATAGGATTACAATCGTTTGTGACAATATCTATGACGATTGACAGGACAGTTCCCGCGATCACCATGTCCGCATGATTTCTAACTTGGCATCTTCTACCTTATTGCTCTTCCTCTCTCACGATCTTGTTAATTTTGCACCTAGGAAAGATGTGCATCAAGATAAGATGTGCACCAAGCTGATAGTTACTTCATGACCTGCGGCACACCAAGTGGCTTGGTTATTTGTGTCAGAACTGAACGCAGTAGCAGCATCTTTATAATCAGTCTCCAAGATGATATGTTCATGAAACATTGGGGCATATTTTTGATGCCCAACAGTGTGGCAGTTGCTTCTGTTTCTACGACATCAAACCAGTTATCTATGTTGTAACAGGCAGACAACACAACAGAGTCATATTCCTTCTGAGAAATTATGACAATGCATGTTGGCCTAGTCTTCTCAATGTAGGAGTCGTCCACATTGACCTTCTCAATGTAGGCTGCTGTAGCACACATACAAAGAATTAGAGGCAATAAGGCGCATAGGACTTTAACCTTTGTTGTCCATGGCCGAGAGGGCATGAGCTCCCAACTCTTCCAAATGGCTTTGGAGGAGAATAACCGAGCTCTTAATTGTATAACATAGGACTAAAAAAGTACTTCGATATAATTTCAACATGCCATTGAGCTAACATGGAAACAAAGAAAAACAGGAGAAACGAAAGTGATGGAACAATGATTGGTAGCAGTTGCAACTGGTGTTACAATAATTTCAACACTGATTGATCTCAATCATTTGACACAACATCTGCAGAAACATGGTAACTTTTCGTCTGATTGTAAGCAGACTAAAGTTGAAATAAACATGTATCTATATTATGTTTCTAATTCATACCGAACATATACATTGTGAGATTCGGTTGTACCTGAGGGCTGAGGAAACCGATAGATGACTATGCAGCAATACTAAGCTATCATCAACCATTATTTAAGGCTCTTTCTTTTGGATGGTTATCACAGATCATTGTATTGTTCTCCTTTATCTAAAAGCAACAATTAAACTGTATTTTTTGTGATCGAGAACATTGGGAAACGGAGGTTAGAAGTACATTGGATGCAAAGATATATAGAACAACTGGCTATGGCAAGAAGGGTTGCCAGATACGGAGTATCTTCAAGCAAAGAAACTAATACTTGGGCAGAACCATCGATTTCTCTGATATGCATGTACCGACATAAAGTTGTTTATACGTGCAGAACTGGTCTATCTTATATGTACTACTTTGTTCTTCTTACGAAATACAACATCTGATTGCCAACTTCAGGACAAAAATCTGGATATGCAATTTAGTGGATGTCAACTATTCAACTGCCACCATAGTACTGCAATAAGGCGATTTAAACAAAACATTATCAATGATTTTAGCTCAAGTGAAGCTATGAATTGGCATACATAGATTTTGACAACAGTAATACATTTGCCCTATTCACCTAGAAGAGGTAAAATTTGTAACATAGAACAAATATCTGAATGATCTTGATCTAAATTCACCACCTAGAAAGAGAAACACACATTGTGTGATCATCCGTTAGAAATGTAAGTATTAACATCCGACTTATAACCTTAAAAAATTGCAGTGACTACCCATTTCATGGGAATCCAAAGTGAGAATTTGGTAAGCTTATGTGTCTATACTATTCTTTGATCGGTGTTCTTAAAGCTCGTCCTGCGCATACTTCAATTGTTCATCTAGCTGAGCAAAATCTTTACTTTATGGTGAAACCAACAAAGTCAGCAGAACACACAGTTACATATGGGCTAGTTTCGACACAATTATTCGAGATCAAAACTGGTGAAGTCAAGCTGACAAATTAAACCCACTGGAAAAAAAAACCCAGGGAATAGATCATATTCCTCTAGAGGGTCTGCTATAGAGGTTGAAAATACAACCACATAACTCGTCAATACATATATGCAGAGCAGCTGTATATGCAGAGCAGTTGTCTATTTCAAGAAAATACACACGTGTCAGAAATTGCTGGTGGCCCCTGATCGTGATCGTCCAGTTAGTGTCCTTGGCTGATCGTCCAGTCAGTGTCCTTGGCAGCACGGCATGGTCGGTAGGTTCTTCCACTTAGCTTCAGAGGCGGCCTGCTCGAATCTCTCCTAGATTTCACAAGTCGATGTTTGCTGGAAGGAAACCCGCACCTTCAAGTTCACTTGAGTTGAGATCATTGCTCCTCAAATCTCATCTTTCAAAGTTGCTCCAGCTCCTCCAAGATACCAAGATTCCTGGCATTCGAAATAAAAAATATCTTCACATTATGGATAGTAATAGTTATCCTTTGACCATGCACATCAAAATAAGGAACAAATAGGAGCTACCTTCAGCACATGGGTGAGGTTTTTTTAACGGATCATGTCGTCATGCCATGCTCCAACTTCTCCCAGGTTTGAGAAAATCTTAAGTTCCAGTAAGGTTTGGCAACAACTGTCTGCTTCAAACCAAGTAAAGCAGGTGAGCATAAACCCAGATAGAGCAAGAGTTACTTGTAGTGGCTATATAAGCAGGAAAATTCATGCTAGGAGAACAGATTGATGTTTTCCTGTTAGGCAGAAGGAATACTGGTTATGAAGCATGGACACTAAAAAAAACTGCATACAGTCCTATTCTTGCAAGTTTACACCTAAATCAGAGGTGCTGATGTGTTTGGTGCCAGAAGACCATGTCTCACTTAGACCCGCTAGCGAACAATTAACATTGGCTGGAAGAAAGGTTAAATATAGATAATTGTGATGTTATTTATCTTTTGTTGCCAGAAACTCAATGTAACAAACATCATAGGTTCATACTAATTGACAATACTAACTTTAAAATAGCACTACTGAAATAACAATGTAACAAACATCATAGGTTCATACTAATTGACAAACATCTGTGGACTGGAACCAAAGATAGTAGTATCAAGTAAACAACATGGAATCATGGCAATAATTACCAAGAGCAAAGAATAATGACTTACTGAAACTTGTATCTTGTATTACAATTTTTCATTTCCATTCTTCGATTACAGTTTGAGTCGGCATAAAAGAATGTACGCACATACCTTCTAACAAACCTAATAACTCATAAGTATATAATTATCTTGCTTCTTCTTCCTCAGTGGTAATAACACCAAAAAGCTTAATCGATGCTTCTTCCTCCCTCTTCACATTGGTGAAAAGATGGATCAACTGAAGCGGCATAATCTGAAGAATCTGCAAGGCATATCTAAATCAAGACTACCTGAACAACAGCGGTAAAGTTAAAAAAAATAAGAAAAGCAGTAAGAATGCGATGTGATGCAAAAAAAGTAGAAACTCGACCAGCCGCTTGCGCAAACAGATCAAAAGCATTCAAGCGTCCACATGAGCAGAGCAAAGAATAGCCCATAACAGGAGTAACAACCAGCATGGACCACTGATCTGCCTCCTGATCGACTTCTCCAAGGATGCGACGTCGATGAGGAAGCAAGACAGAGGGAATCATACCCACGTATTCCAAGCATAAGCATGCCATTCAGCTGGTCGAAGTAGATGGGCACACATCCTGGCATAGCCCTGAAGGATAACGTTGCATAGAAAACAAAAAATTTCCTACCGCGAACACGCAATCCAAGCCAAGATGCAATCTAGAAGACGGTAGCAACGAGGGGGTATCGAGTCTCACCCTTGAAGAGATTCCAAAGCCTACAAGATGAGGCTCTTGTTGCTGCGGTAGACGTTCACTTGCCGCTTGCAAAAGCGCGTAGAAGATCTTGATCACGATCGCTTCCGGCGCCACGAACGGGCAGCACCTCCGTACTCGGTCACACGTTCGGTTGTTGATGAAGACGACGTCCACCTCCCTGTTCCAGCGGGCAGCGGAAGTAGTAGCTCCTCTTGAATCCGGCAGCACGACGGCGTGGTGTCGGTGTCGATGGAGATCTCCGGCGGAGCTTCGCTAAGCATATGCGGGAGAAGTAGTGGAGGAGGGGTGCTAGGGTTTGGGGAGAGGGGTGCCTTGGGCGCCGGCCACAAAGGGGGGCAGCCAAGGTTGGAGGCAAGAGTGGCCGGCCACCCTCCCCTTGTCCCTCATTATATAGGTGGAAGCCCCAAGAGTTGTAGTCCAAGTCTTCGAATAAGACCCCAACAACAAAACCTTCCAAAAGTGGGAAACCTACTCAAGGGGGGAGTCCTACTCAAGGTGGGACTCCCACCTTTCCTTGAGGTGGGGCTGGCCGGCCACCAAGGTGGAGTCCACCTTGGACTCCTCCCCTTTAGGGTTTGGCCGGCCATGCTAGTGGAGTCCCTCCGGGACTCCACCTTCCATAGTGCCATTTTTCCGGACTTTTCTAGATCCTTCTAGAACCTGCCATAAATGCACCGGATCATTTCCAAACTTGGAATATGACTTCCTATATATGAATCTTATTCTCCGGACCATTCCGAAACTCCTCGTGATGTCCGTGATCTCATCCGGGACTCCGAACAAATATTCGAACTCCATTCCATATTCAAGTTCTACCATTTCAACATCCAACTTTAAGTGTGTCACCCTACGGTTCGTGAACTATGCGGACATGGTTGAGTACTCACTCCGACCAATAACCAATAGCGGGATCTGGAGATCCATAATGGCTCCCACATATTCAACGATGACTTTAGTGATCGAATGAACCATTCACATACGATACCAATTCCCTTTGTCACGCGATATTTTTTACTTGTCCGAGGTTTGATCATCGGTATCACTCTATACCTTGTTCAACCTCGTCTCCTGACAAGTACTCTTTACTCGTACCGTGGTATGTGGTCTCTTATGAACTTATTCATATGCTTGCAAGACATTAGACGACATTCCACCGAGAGGGCCCGGAGTATATCTATCCGTCATCGGGATGGACAAATCCCACTGTTGATCCATATGCCTCAACTCATACTTTCCGGATACTTAATCCCACCTTTATAACCACCCATTTACGCGAAGTGGCGTTTGATGTAATCAAAGTACCTTTCCGGTATAAGTGATTTACATGATCTCATGGTCATAAGGACTAGGTAACTATGTATCGAAAGCTTATAGCAAATAACTTAATGACAAGATCTTATGCTACGCTTAATTGGGTGTGTCCATTACATCATTCATACAATGACATAACCTTGTTATTAATAACATCCAATGTTCATGATTATGAAACTAATCATCCATTAATCAACAAGCTAGTTAAGAGGCATACTAGGGACTCTTTGTTTGTCTACATATCACACATGTACTAATGTTTCGGTTAATACAATTATAGCATGATATATAAACATTTATCATAAACATAAAGATATAAATAATAACCACTTTATTATTGCCTCTAGGGCATATCTCCAACAGTCTCCCACTTGCACTAGAGTCAATAATCTAGTTTACATTTGTAAAGATATAACACCTTGGCCTTATGGTGCTTTATCATGTATTGCTCACGGGAGAGGTTTTTAGTCAACGGATCTGACATGCTCAGAAACGTATGTATTTTGTAATTCATTTGCGTCTCAACGCATCACTCATTTCCAAATGAGTCGGCATTAAATATGTTTGGTCTTCTGGTGGAACCTTAATTCCGCGGTCTGAAATATGTCACTAATATTGTCATACACAATATAGCTTCAAAGTTCTGACACTATCGGAACTACACCAAGTTCTCAAAGAACTTCTTGACTTAACATCCTTAGTTATTGTCAAAACAATGACATACTCTGCCTTCTTTTGTAGAATCCGTCACAATATTTAGAACTCTTCTAAATCTAGCATAGACAAACTTCTAGCTCATTGTGCTACCTTTTAAACAACACTTAGTCTAATTTGAGATTTGAAATTTTATTTTCATATGTGACAAAATTAGTATCGGTGCAACACCTTACAGCGATTTGTTTTGTCATTTCTCCATATAAAACTATATATATATACTTGGTTCTTCTTAAGTACTCAAGAATATTCTTACTGTTTTTCAGTGATCATCACATGAATCATGCTCATAACACTCTTTAGAGCATAGGATATCTGATTGTGTACATATTATTCGTGATCTATAATCACTCATGTGTTTTTACTCATTGAGTGTCAGATACACTCAAGTCTTGTTAAAACTTCACATGACAAGAACATCTTCTTAATATTTCTATATTGAACTATTTCAATATCCATTTTATGTACTTTGACTTAAACTTATTTTTGTGTTTCAATCTATCTTCATAGATCTTGACACTAAATTTGTTTCAGTCCATATTTTTTCATTGAAGTTAATTTCTCAATGAAACCTTTTTTAATCAAGTATATAATTACATTATTTATAACCAACTATATGTCACCTACATAAAGTATTATAAATATGTCTTAGCGCTCCCACTTAATTTCTTGCAAATGCAAGCCTCTTCATCGTCTCTGATGAAATCAAAAAACTCTTTGACTATTTCATCTGGTGAAGATTCAAAACTCCGCGATACTCACTTCATCAAATTGAAGTTTGTATACCTATCTAATATTCCACAGACCAGCAAAACTCTTGGTTGTATCTTGTATACACCTTTAGTACATACTTCTGATAAGTAATGTATTTTGCCATCCTACTAGAATAATCCATATAGACTATAAGCATTTCTACGGAAGATCTAATCTTATCGTAGTCAACTCTTTGAACTTTGTCGTAAACAATTTTTCGACAAGTCGAGCTTCTTCAAGGATATTTCATCCAAGTCTATAGATCCATTTACTTTCAAAAAGTATTCATCTATTATGGATTTCATGGCGCATGGCCATTTTAACGGAGTCAGGGCCCATCATAACTTCTTTGTTTGTAGTTGGTTTATCATTGTTCAAAATCAATCCTTTGTCCACAAATCATTTATTTGATCACAAAGTAAACCATACCTACAAGGTTCAATATGTACTTCGATCTCCATGACTAAAATACTTTGTAGTCATGGGAGCCATGATCGTTGTGGCCGCTTCCGAAACCAATTCCGATGCTACGCTACTCTGATCATTATGCTCAGGTTCATAAACCTTATCAAATTATATTGTCCTCCCACTCAAATACTTCACTAGAAACAATTTCTTGGAAATAAGAAACATTAACAAACACTTTTGTCTTTGTCTCGTGGAAAGAATTCCCAATTAAATCTCTGGGATAACCAACAAAGACATTCATCCGATTTTGGTTGTAAACTCTTAGACCAAAATTTAAAGAAAGGACTATTAGGGTTTATACCCATGCCATAACTCTTATGGTGTCATTTCAACGGATTATGATGATGCTCTATTCAGTGTAAAAGCGGTAGTCACTAAAGCATAATCCACAAAAATATAATGGCGTCATAATATTTTATCTCATCATTGATCCAACAAGGTTTGGATACATCTCTTGGATACTTCATCATCACTATGATACTCCAATAAATGTGAGTTGTAGAACAATTTCATAACTCTCTTAGATGTTTGCTAAAACTCGTAATTCAAATATTTCCACCATGATCCAATCATAGATATTTGACTTTTCTATTACGATGATTTCCACTTCATGCTGAAATTTATTTGAATCCATTCAAATGTTTCAAACTTCTTCCTTATTGAATATATCCACATATATATACTCAATTCATTGTTAAAAGTTTTCATGAAGTAGAAGAATCTCCCGCACACAACTATGCCCAGTGAACCACATACATCATCATGTATTTTTCCACTAAGTTAGTTGCCCGTTCAACTTTTGGCCTATGAACGGTATTTTAATCATTCTCTTTAAAAAAGATTTGCAAGCGCCAAATGATTCAAAAATCAAATGACTCCAAAAATCCATTTGCATAGAGTTCCTTCATGCGTTCCTTTCTAACATGACCTAAATGGCGGTTCCACAAATAAGTGGAATTCAAATCATTTGCCTTATAGCATTTTTAGCATCAGTGTTATGTATGTGTGTTTCACCATTAAAATTTATAATAACTTATCCATCGTTCATGGAGTAATGTCATAATTTGAACAACTCATTGTTTTTATTTGACAAGAGCAAAATAACAATTATTAAGTTCTTTATTATAAATTCTAAGGGCTAGATAGAATGCCAACGACGAACATAATAACACTTTATTTTGTTCCAGACGTGCATTCCTATCATATTCCTTGTCAGTCACTTAGGCCATTGTATTCTTGTATTGCGTTGTTTTGTATGACACTTCATACCAACCAATATGGTACTAATACCCAAGAATTTCATTGTGTGACTTAACTAGGAATACAACCATAACATGTATATCATTTATATACACCTGAGCTAGACTTTCTAGTCTTTTCTTTTCTTTTGCCAAAATATCTTTTGCAGTTTCTCTTTTAGCTTTCCTCATTATTCAGAAAAACATTTCAACATCAATAACTTCTAGGTTTGTTGGTCAAATACCAATAACCTTGAGGTTCTTACTTTGAAGTTGATCATCATATGACAAGTGTTTCAGATTTCACTATTAGTAACTTTGTAATACGATGAACAATTTCACTCATAATTTTATCCATCAATTCATGATAACTTTCTGAGACCATGTCTGTACATGCTAGGCTCATAAAGTTTAAACCTTAGTATTCGCATATGCAAATCTGGCTTGCACCCGTTGGAAGCACACGTAGAATCTATAACACCCGATCATCACGTGATGCTTCGAAACGACGAGTCCTAGCAACGGTGCATACTAAGGACAATCACTTCATGGATATGCGAATATCGTTAGTGCCCCAATAGTTGGAGGATTGGGACGCCTTGCGTCTTCAACCTTCGTACATTCCCATAAAACTTATGAGTTTATGTAGTCTCACCAAATTTATATTCTATCATCTTGCAATAAGGTCTTAGATATCACATATATCTCGTACCTTGATTATTTCTGAAAACTAAATTTTCAGCTCCTTACTTTTCAAACAGATTTGAACTTCAAGTTTCACGGAGACAAGATAACTTTAGGTACTAATTGAAACCATAGCTCTTTGAATCAACAATGTGAGGTTTACTAAAAGTTTGCAATAGGACTTAATCAATTCTTGATTCTTTAACAATACGGTACCAATCCGTAAAGTTTCTTGTCAGATTTTAACAGTATTTCTATCTCAATTATAAGACTAGCGCATAGTAGTAAACGGATGCCAATACTACAAAATTAATACAAAATACTACTCAGACTATGTTTATGATAATTAGTTCATGTTTTAATCTAATTACTAATGAACTCCCACTTAATACAACATCCCTCATAGTTGTTAAGTGGTACACGATCCAAATCCACTACACCAAAACCGATCATCACGTGAGATGATGTAGCTTCAATGGTGAACATCAACATGTTGATCATATCATCCATATGACTCGTGTTCAACCTTTCGGTTTCCGTTGTCCCGAGGCCATGTACTGTACATGCTAGGCTCGTCAAGCAAACCCAAGTATTCCGCGTGTGCAACATGGCTTACACCCGTTGTATGTGAATCGTTGAATCTATCACATCCGATCATCACGAGATGCTTTGAAACGACGAACCGTTACAACGGTGCATACGAGGGGAGAACACTTTATTATCTTGATATTAATGTGAGGGATCATCTTATAATGCTACCGTCGCGATCTAAGCAAAATAAGATGCATAAAAGGATTAACATCACATGCAGTTCATATGTGATATGATATGGCCCTTTTGTCTTTGCGCCTTTGATCTTCATCTCCAAAGCACGGATATGATCTCCATCATCTTCGGGCATGATCTCCATCATCGTCGGCGTAGCGTCAAGGTTCATGGTGCCGTCTTCATGGTTGTTCACCTCATGTAGCAACTATTACAACTACTTTGAAATACTACTCAACATGAAAATTAAAGACAACCATAAGGCTCCTGCCGGTTGCCACAATACAATAATGATCATCTCATACATATTCATCATCATATTATGGCCATATCATATCACCAAACCCTGCAAAAACAAGTTAGACGTCTCTAATTTGGTTTGCATATTTTACGTGGTTTAGGGTTTTCGAGATTGATCTAATCTACCTACGAACATGAACCACAACGTTGATACTAATGTTTTCGATAGAAGAGTAAATTGAATCTTCACTATAGTAGGAGAGACAGACACCCGCAAAGCCTCTTATGCAATACAAGTTGCATGTCGAACGAGGAACAAGTCTCATGAACGCGGTCATGTAAAGTTAGTCCGAGCCGCTTCATCCCACTATGCCACAAAGATGCAAAGTACTCAAACTAAAGATAACAAGAGCATCAACGCCCACAAACCATTGTGTTCTACTCGTGCAACCATCTATGCATAGACACGGCCTCGATACCACTGAAGGATAACGTTGCATAGAAAACAAAAATTTTCCTACCGCGAACACGCAATCCAAGCCAAGATGCAATCTAAAAGACGGTAGCAACGAGGGGGTATCGAGTCTCACCCTTGAAGAGATTCCAAAGCCTACAAGATGAGGCTCTTGTTGCTGCGGTAGACGTTCACTTGCCGCTTGCAAAAGCGCGTAGAAGATCTTGATCACGATCGCTTCCGGCGCCACGAACGGGCAGCACCTCCGTACTCGGTCACACGTTCGGTTGTTGATGAAGACGACGTCCACCTCCCCGTTCCAGCGGGCAGCGGAAGTAGTAGCTCCTCTTGAATCCGGCAGCACGATGGCGTGGTGTCGGTGTCGATGGAGATCTCCGGCGGAGCTTCGCTAAGCATATGCGGGAGAAGTAGTGGAGGAGGGGTGCTAGGGTTTGGGGAGAGGGGTGCCTTGGGCGCCGGCCACAAAGGGGGGCAGCCAAGGTTGGAGGCAAGAGTGGCCGGCCACCCTCCCCTTGTCCCTCATTATATAGGTGGAAGCCCCAAGAGTTGTAGTCCAAGTCTTCGAATAAGACCCCAACAACAAAACCTCCCAAAAGTGGGAAACCTACTCAAGGGGGGAGTCCTACTCAAGGTGGGACTCCCACCTTTCCTTGAGGTGGGGCTGGCCGGCCACCAAGGTGGAGTCCACCTTGGACTCCTCCCCTTTAGGGTTTGGCCGGCCATGCTAGTGGAGTCCCTCCGGGACTCCACCTTCCATAGTGCCATTTTTCCGGACTTTTCTAGATCCTTCTAGAACCTGCCATAAATGCACCGGATCATTTCCAAACTTGGAATATGACTTCCTATATATGAATCTTATTCTCCGGACCATTCCGGAACTCCTCGTGATGTCCGTGATCTCATCCGGGACTCCGAACAAATATTCGAACTCCATTCCATATTCAAGTTCTACCATTTCAACATCCAACTTTAAGTGTGTCACCCTACGGTTCGTGAACTATGCGGACATGGTTGAGTACTCACTCCGACCAATAACCAATAGCGGGATCTGGAGATCCATAATGGCTCCCACATATTCAACGATGACTTTAGTGATCGAATGAACCATTCACATACGATACCAATTCCCTTTGTCACGCGATATTTTACTTGTCCGAGGTTTGATCATCGGTATCACTCTATACCTTGTTCAACCTCGTCTCCGGACAAGTACTCTTTACTCGTACCGTGGTATGTGGTCTTTTATGAACTTATTCATATGCTTGCAAGACATTAGACGACATTCCACCGAGAGGGCCCAGAGTATATCTATCCGTCATCGGGATGGACAAATCCCACCGTTGATCCATATGCCTCAACTCATACTTTCCGGATACTTAATCCCACCTTTATAACCACCCATTTACGCAGTGGCGTTTGATGTAATCAAAGTACCTTTCCGGTATAAGTGATTTACATGATCTCATGGTCATAAGGACTAGGTAACTATGTATCGAAAGCTTATAGCAAATAACTTAATGACAAGATCTTATGCTACGCTTAATTGGGTGTGTCCATTACATCATTCATACAATGACATAACCTTATTATTAATAACATCCAATGTTCATGATTATGAAACTAATCATCCATTAATCAACAAGCTAGTTAAGAGGCATACTAGGGACTCTTTGTTTGTCTACATATCACACATGTACTAATGTTTCGGTTAATACAATTATAGCATGATATATAAACATTTATCATAAACATAAAGATATAAATAATAACCACTTTATTATTGCCTCTAGGGCATATCTCCAACAAGCCCACGTTTGAGTGACTACCTCGGCTCGGTGCACCCGTGTGCACCCTCGCCCTCAACATGTTCTGCTTCTCTGTTGACGCCGTCTACGTCGCCACTGAGCTGAACTGGCCGGTCTATGTTTCTACACCGGCAGCGCCAGCAGCCTCGCCATCAACCTGCACCTCCCGCATACGCAGCCCCAGATCGACGTAACCAACTTCGGCAAGATCGGCGATGGCACGATGCGCCGCTGTGCTTCCTGGGGAACCGCCCCTCCAAGCTCACCTCCCCCGCTGCACGCCCTCGAAAATAGCATCCGCAGCCACGCCACACCGCCGGTGCACTGTGTTGCGCGGATGGTCTCCTCCGGCGACGGCGCCGAGAGGAAGCAGCACGAGTGCCTCGCGCGGCTGGACGCGCAGCCGGAGGGTAGCGTGGTGTTGCTCTGCTTCGGGAGCATGGGCACCTTTCGAGGAGATCGCCGTCCGGCTGGAAAATCCAGGGAGAGGTCGTCATGCTTGCCGGTGCATCCACCGACCCGGATCCCACGACTACCGCGATTAGATCAACATCTGAATAGCACAAAAACGAATAAGGTAAGGCAGAGGGAGGAGCACCTCGACAACGGAAACAACACGGCGTACGCTCACAGAAAAACAGCAAAACGTGATAATCTGCATCAAAAAGGATAAAGCACCATACTGAGAACTAATAGGATAAATTTTAAAATAGAAAGGCATGGGACGCATGGGATGCGGAATCCAGAAAAAATTGCGGCGGAAATCAGCAACATGAAAGATCAAGGAATCAATTCAAGAGGGAGAAGGTAAGAAAAAATACAGAAAAGAAGAATATATGAGGGCACCTGAATGAGGCCTCCTGCAGCTCCTCAACCTCATCATGGATGCCTCACGACGGACCGGCCGGAGCCCGGAGCTCCAGCCAGCAACCCACGCCACGCCACATACGAGGCGCTCGGCTTGGGGGCATGCCGCCCTGATGGATTGCCTCGGGGCACAACACGGCGGCGAGGGAAGGAGAGGAGGATACCGATCTGGAGGGAGCGAGTAGACGCCAAAGATGGGGATTTTTTTTCCTAAGCGACGGGATTGGGGAGGAGTCGGCAGCGATGATTGGGGATGGAGAGGAAGATGGCCTGATTTTCTCCGTGGTAGGCCATCCCCGCCGCTTTGAACGGCCTGTCGGTTCCAAATAGACCTCCCTCGTCCACCCAGCCATGGGAACGGGACGACACGTCGACGCAGGGTTCTAGGAGGCGACAGACTTTGGATTCTTCCTATACATATGCTACAGCCACATCTGAAGGAAGGCAAAAGGAATTGCATATGTACTTTCAAACCTCCTAAAAGTGCTAGACAACGCCCAAACATTACACAGGAAAAACGCTAGGTAGTAAAAACACACGTGTCAGCAAGCTGTGGACTCAAAAAAAATTCCAAAATTCTGTCAAAAATGAACTTTGTTGCCAAATAGTATAGTACTAGCAAACGAAGGCGCGGCGGCACGCCGCGCCGGAGTCTGGTAACAGTGAGCTAAGTGGTATTTGTTACTGTTGTTTATAGGTGCTTGTTTAGGGCACTGTGATAGATCAGATCGTGTTGTTAAGATGGTGTACAATCGTGGCCTGGATGGTGTATGTAAGCTGTGTGTTGCAGGTGTTAGGGTTTTTTTATGGCAAGAGCGGTGTGGTTGATTTAGTATTGTGTTTGTGATGATTTTCTCCTTTTAATGCCTACTGATGCGCAGTGATGCCGCTTGGCTTGGTGGTCGGATGGAGGCAGAGTTGCTAATGCAACGCTGTCGTTGTATCTAGGGGAGGCGGTTAGTGCTGTGAGTTAGTGGTGGATGGGTTGAGTGGGTCCCTTGGTGTGGTGCTGGGAGGCGCTTGGTTCTATTTATTGGGTGCACGAAAATGATTGGATGAATAATCAATTGTTTCTGTTGTGCTATATTGTTTCACTGTACTTCGAAGAAGACCTGTTTATTCTGCTGCATTCAGCTAACTGAAGAAGCAAAGGCTCATATGCAATTAGTATGCGCGCAAATCTATCGTCCAAGGTTATTTCATGGGTGGATGCACGGAAATTCACTTTACCTAATTCGGAAGAGACTACTGCGAGATCGATCCTGGTTTTGGCCAGAGCGCCGCAGTCGAAACTCCACAACGTTAGGGATGAGAAATATTTGCCACTTGAGCATGGCTAGACCGCCACAGTCCAAACTAAAGAGACGCCAGGATGAACAAATATTGGCTTCTGCCCGCCGGTCACAGTCGGCAAAGGTAATTAAAAATAACTCGTGTACAGTAAAAAAAGTATGCTACCAAATCAGAATAAATTGGCAGCAATAAATAATATGAACAACAAGAAAAGAGCACCACATGTCAGGGAATGTAATAAGAAAAGAAAATGGGACTTGGTGAAGCAAACCTGAAAAAAAAACTGGAGTTTGGTTGTACGCAGCTGTACATGCTTACATTCCACTTAGCCTGCTGCTCATGGAGAGTCTAAGTGAGAGCAAAAACCAACCAAATTTTACAGGAAAAAATTCAAAGCTAGAGCACCAAGAATATGATATGATGGTCAGTGCTAGCCTCCTGCTTGAAATTGCTACCAATAATTACTGGTGCAAAAAGAAATCTGATGGTGAATGTATTCCTTTCCACAATTTTTTACCTCCAGCTTGGTTCGAACAAATAACTCAAATGTAGCCACAGGCTGTATTTACCTTCGTAAGGCACGAAAACATTTAAGATTTAAGTTCTTTGGAACAAACAGTAAATCAACACACAAAATTTCAGGGACTTATACACTCATGCTTAATCTAATCTAGGCTGTAGCAGAATGACAGATTAACCCATTTGATATACCTACATCATTCAGCTATAGATGACTGAACAAAATAACTTCGATGAGGAAAAGAAAGTAATCTGGAAGTAGAGCACGATATTAAGAAAATTATCATTATCATGAAGGAGAGGAAGACAGCATAGGTATTATCCATATTTTCAAATACTAAATTCGATTGCACATTTCCTTTTAAGATGGTCATGTTCAGAAACATACAGGTAAAATATTAATGTACTCTCGTGCCAGATTCTAGCTATAACATCTACTGCTGATCTGTGTAGCATAAGTTGGAAAAGCAAAATCACATAAATTCCAATCATACAAACTAAGTAACCAGAAGATATAGTTGTACTTGGTTTACTTGGATCAATACACTGAATGTAATTGACTGACATAGGGCCTGGCCTCTCAATCTGGTTCAATTTCTGTGTGGTGTCCAATGAATTCAATAGGTAGTCAAGATTGCACTTCCTACAACAAATTTTACACCCGTATAAAAAGCCTATATTTCCTTTTTCTTCCATGCAGTATGGAAAAATTCATTCATATAATTGCTAGAGCTTCTCACGAAAACCTCGCAGATTCCCGCAGACAACCGAAACCAGCCCCACTAAGGAGTAGCTAGCCCCATAGATGGTCAGTTGCATACTCCCTTCATTTGCTTCTCCGCACCTTTGTTTTAAAAAGGGAAATTAGACAAATCTAATTTAAACAGTGACACCTAAGAATTATGGACCTTCGGTAAAATTTTCTACTCGGTTTACTTCTTACACCTTTTCTAGTTACATACAACATTTTCTGATGATTACTTATGAAAAGCAGGGCAATCTGCTTTCTTTTTCTAATCGTCCATGTTTGTGGTAGAACTATGTATTCATAGAGGAATACAATCATGTAGGTGTACTGCGAGGGAGGGGCAAGATGTATGAATTACCAATTTATTAGGAACTAATGGAAAATTATGGAATGCAAACAATGTAAACTGACATAAAACCAAAAAATGACATGAAAAAAGAAGGCATGTGATTCCACTAAGTGAAGCAAATCAATCTAAACCAAAACTCTCACCATATGACATATTAGTTTCAGGTTATACTCGTTTAGCATCTAACAACCTCACAAGGAGGAAATCACACATCAACATATAAGATAAATATTGCAGACAAAGGCAAGCGAATGAAATGGGAGAAGACCGAAGATAAGTTTGCTGCAGCCACACACAAGCTTTGGCAACCTCTTGCTGACATATACATCTCCCGAGCCACAACTCACCATGGTGCTTCTCACATCTGACAATAGTATGAGCTGTCAATTTATAAAATGAAAGTGGTATGTGTATTTTTTTCTACATTGAATGTACATTACTCTATGTAACAAATAAAGAAAGGATTAGCATGTTGAATATAATTCAAGCACAAGTTCGCTAATTTGGTCAACGAAACTTTAGACATTCTTCTAACCCATAGCATAAAGAGAAGCAGTCAATATTGATAAAAGTGAGTTGCATCCATTGTAATCAAGCCATACACAATTGCAAAGAATATCAGACTAATTGGTGGAAAGTAGGTTGAACGCTGCTTTGCAGGGAAGCTTTATCCATTAATTACTAAGATAACCATAGTTTCCTTCTACTCACATATAAGATAATCATAATTAGAAAGAGATAGCATACCTAGTTCTTCAGCACAAATGACCAGGGAGGTCGAGTTTACTCGAAGACATGGGTGATATATTCCGCACAATGTATAAAAGGGGATGTGGCAATGACCATCCGCCGAGCCTGGGTATACCCAGAGGATAAGATGGGGAGTCTGGATACCTCGACTGGCAGCCCAGGTAATGCGTACATTCCATTGAGAATGAAATACTGAAACACTCAGTATCATTAAGCTGGCCAAACACTCATATCAGTTAACTGAAAGAAGAGAAGATATGAAAGTATCTTTTGAGTAAAACAACATAATGCATGTAATCTATGTTTATTTCCTGCCAGTAACTGCGAGTCTGCGAATTCAAATGCACATGCACCAAGAACTGAAAAAGTCATCATCAGAGATATCACTTATCCAATGGTGGCCGCAAGATAGAACCAGAAAGAAAAAGAGCAGCACTACTGAACTGCTACCAGTAAGCAAGGCATTAATATATAGGTTCTTCCAAGTAAGAAATAAAGGCCAACTGTGTAATACCATGGTGGTGATAATTTTAAGACCACATTTAATTTGGTAATTATAATGAACACTTTGCTGAATAAGATTATAGGTGGTTGACAGTCAAAAGTCTGATACAACGTACATTCAGACCATGTGCATAAAAGGCTGATCCTAAGAATTGATTAAGTAAATAACGGGGCATCGGAAATACACATAAATTAAATCTGGTAATAATAACCGAATAACTGGTATTGTATATTGATCATCATACTGTAATGGATGATCAGTTTGTAGTTTCACATGGCAATAAAGAAGAACCATTACATATATAGAAGTTGGGCAGTAGCATGGATTGTGCGATTTATCACAACACAGAACCATTGCATATATAGAACTTAGGCAGTAGCATGGATTGTGCAATCTATCAATATACATAACCAAAAAATTATTGTTTCATCTTTTTTTGCTTACAGAAGAAAAACACCGCCTCAAGAATTATAAGTCGTTCTCTAAGTTATTGAAGTGCAACTGTTAATTTCTGCATGATGCAGTTAACTCCCATCTGCAGTGTCTGTAAATATACACCTTCTGCTGCTTTGTGCTATCTTTGTGCTACTTGATCCCAAAGTATACCAGTTAATCCTAGAATGAAAAAAAATCACCCTTAGCTAACCTCCTGCTTACATAACCCATTTGGCTAAAAATCTTCCAAACTAACTGGAAAACTGACATATCCAATAGTTAAGATGTAGTTAATTATGATGTACTCAGTACTCACCTTCTATTGCAGTGCAGACAGGACAGTCCACATAAATCTTACTTAAGGTTCTTTTCTCATCCAGATTTCAGTGGACACCATGGAAAGCTCAAACAATACACATCAGTTATTTCCGTGTTCAGGTATATATACTGACAATACGCCCTCGGTGTTGTGCTTTGATTTTGCTCCCAGTGTTATGCAAGTGCAGAATACTGATTGACCCTCCTGAAAATATCACCGAGCCTGCTCAGGAAGATATGGTATTAACTTAGAAGAAAAGGCAGGGTAGAGCGTATGCTTAAAAGGCAATTTTCCGAGGACATAGCAATCACCGCTCCAGCATGCCCGCCATACTTTGCAGCATTTGACTACAAACATAAATATGAAACATGAGCAGATGCAGTATAGGAGCATGGCATGAATGCCAATCCGAATAGTATTTTTGCTTTGTCTTACCTGGCTTTTGACATCAAAAATATTGACAACAACTTCAGATGTGGCTTCTCCAAGGATAAGACCATCTATGTGAAAAGGTTGTTCATGTTTGAAGGCAGAGCATCAGACATGGCTTGAAAACCAATGTAGAAGTGATCATCTTTGTAATGGGCTGATCTGTGTTTACAAACCATTAATAATATGGAGACACAAAATAAGCCAAGTAAACCTGAAAAGAGTTTGGAGGTAATAGTGTAAAAAAAGAGTGGATCAAAGAAAGATAAATATTAGAGGTAAGTTTATGTTCTGGTAACTCTAAAAGCAAGGCTGCCATAGTTTAGGGACATTACAGTTTGACTAACTAATAACTGATAGATAAGCACTGAGACGATGGCAGTTCATGGTCATATATTGTAATAATTGTTGAATGCAATTCCATATGATGCACAATTAAAGATCCTCTCATGTGATCCCCCAAGACACACATCCATGAAAGCTTTCTCGTCATGGCGTGAACAACCACAACATTGTACTATAATTCATTATATTTTATAGAGTAAGAGCCTATGTGGCAAGTACACAGATAAAAATTCAATTGACAAAGACACGAAGTTTTTGTTGCGACATACATTTCCATTCTTAACACCCAAGGTCTGGTCTTCTTGTAGGTGAAAAAATATGAAGTTCGACTAAAATCCTCTAAAGATAACTATGTTGTCACCACACAAGACAGAATTTATGAACAAACACTATCAGTATACCAAAAATTTAGACAAATCAGCACTAATGCACTCCCTTGATCATTTCCAGAAATGGCCCACGGGGTAACCACACACAACAACAAAAAACACAATGCAACAATATTTTCGCAGATCTTGGCATTAAGCTTAAAGAACAAAGCGACATAGCATCACTGAATGAGCATTGAAATGGCAACCTTGGAAGATTCATGATGATGTATTTCAAACTATATATAACACGAATCACCATAATTTTTTTATGGTCTACAGGTTGAAAGATAAGGTAACCCAGAAAATAATCTCTGTAGTAGGTAACTATTAAAATAGCTGCTGAGAAGTTCTGAATGTACAAATAACCATGTGCAGTGGCAAAAATAATGTGAAAAGGAGATTGATGACCAAGCAAAGAATCTGAAGTCTCTGTTGAATCATTCATGTCACGTTTTAATAGAAATTAGAAGGTAATTCATGGGCAGTTGAAAAGATAATGAGAAAAGGAGATAAAGTACTGCTTGACTTCCAAGCAATTTTGAACACCAAGTATAACACATCTAATTGTCTGTTTTGCTTCTGTTGACCATTTGCCCCTCAAAATGAAGCGCCATTGACTATTTCTTAAGAGAGGGTTAAAGAAGTACTTTACTGAAATACAACATGAGGATTTTTTGGGAAGGGATGCAATAAAATATTAAACATACTTAAATTGCAGTTCGATTAGGTATAGCTAGAAAAAAGTCAGTAGGTATCATGCTATCAAAGATTTCAAAACGCGGCCAAATAAAATATAGCATGCATTGTCTGAAAATACGCTATGAATAAACATTAAACATAATTAATTTATTGTCAGATTAACAACATTCGGAAAAAACAATCAATAGGTACTATGCTCCTAAAGATTTCAAAACACAGCCCAAGAAAACATAACAGCCGTTGTCTGAAAATTTGGGTTTATGTATCACATAAATTTATGCTATGTTTCCTGCACAATATTTTTAAACATGGGTTCCACCTTAATATTTGATCACCATGAGAAGCGTCACACGCTTATGAAGAAGCAGAAGTCTGCGCTCAAGTAGTATAGCAGCAAGACAGTAAACTCTAACTGATCCCAGAAAAAAGGAATCACCACTAACTAATAGTATTTGCTGGAAGGACATATGATCATCAATTTTTATTGTTACCCCTACCTAAACTGAAACATCAAATAAATACTGGAGTATGAACTTATTGATGCCCTATCCAAGCACATACGCTGTAACTCTTCAGATATGATTACCACCAATTGAACATAACAAGGAAATGGGGCAGGGGTACGAAAGTCTGCATGTTTTTGGCAAAGCCATTCCTAATAATCTGAAAGGAAGAGAGCAAACACCCGATAAATCAAACGATGTAAAAGAGACTCACACCATACGAAGGGATATGAAGAGAAAGTCAAATTCGTCCTCCATTTTCCACAGAATGTTTACCGTTCTACAGTACAAATTGAACAAAATAAAAGCAATTAGCCGCTAATGATATTTCGAGAAAAAAACTATAAAGTGGTGCAGAGTATGAAAAGTTTCAGCAAGAAACTTGGCATGTCTACACAGATTTCAGCTCACCTTTGGTAATGCAGCAACCATATGCGGCAACCAACAATGCACTGCTCCCTAGCAAGACAGAAATCGCTAAATTAAAATCAACACAAAATCTACAATCAGGTGTGCTCGTAGTCTACTCGACAGCCAAATTTCAATTGCCGTAGCTCTCAGAATTTAACAAAGTGAAGAAATTCGTTTTACTTCTCATGAGCATAACATCAAACAGGTAGGAGGCATGAGCTCACACAAGTAGACACAAAAAAGTAAGAATCTGCATGGGATAAAGAGGAAGGAGCACAACATGGCAGGGAGGGGTAGTAGTAGAGATAGAGGAGCAGCCGCATCGGAGCAGCGCTGGTAACCAATCCCAGGGCGGGGCTAGGGCTTCACGGGCACGCGCGTACGGGCGGGCCAAGCATCGCTGTTGTGGGAAAGTGGAAGAGGAGGAGGCGGCAACGCTGGATGTGGAGGGCGGCGGGCGGAGCACATGCGGCAGATGGAGCCGCGGTCGTGCCTCGCCGGAGGACCGCCGTGCTGGAGGAGGAAGAAGAGGACGGGATGGGACGGTGGAGCACCTGCGGCCTGCTCCGCCTCCGCTAAGGTGATGGCCGCTGCTTGGTTTGTCGCCGGCAACCGCTAGTCGCTAGGGCTCCGCGCCTCCTATGGCCGTTGGCCGAGGGGCAGCGGCAGCAATTTCGGCACACCCAGGCCACGGCGGGAGCCGACACGGGCGAACACGGACGCCCCGCGGTGAAAGCGCAATGCGGGGTCGGCCATGAACAACCGCCCCACCACCGCCATGCCCACCGTGTTCGTGAGGCTCCTGGCGGCAGCGCACGCGGTCGGCGAGGATTGAGCCTTCGGTGGCAGCGAGGAGGTCGCCGCAGCGTGGGACGGCTACAGGGAGACCGAAGTTGGGGAGGGGGAGGAAAGCGTGACCCATGGCTGCGGGGAGGGGAGAGAACGGCGACGGCCACGGGAGGACGCAGGGGCAGGGATGGGGAATTGTTTTTTTTTGTTTTGTTTTGCAGGTCCATGCGGTGGAGGTTCCCGATTCTTCTCTGCCGCTTTGACCGAGAAAATGGGCTAGACGCACCCAGAAATAACCACCACATGAGAAACCAGTGGAGTTCAAATAGGTAGGAAGAGCTAGGTACCCCCACAAGTACACACAGAACAGAGAGGATGCACACCATTACACGTGTCAGGCAACGAAATAGTCCCAAAAAAATCCCAAAAAAGTGAGAAAAATCGAAATCGTTCAGGTTTAGTATAGTAGTACTAGCAATGAAAGGCGCGGCGGCACGCCGCGCGGCTGGTTGATGGTAATTTTTTGCGGTAACATTGTACTTGCATGTTTTTCATCATCAACTGGGGATTTAGTAGATGCGAAAAGTAAATACATGATCCTATTTTTTTTCATTCTCTTTTCACATCAATATTTCCCAAAGAGAAAAACGTCACATCATTTTCATTTTAGTCAGAAAATTTGAACATTATTTTTCTCTTCATTCTCAGACATTTTTTTAAACTAAAACAATATATTAATATCGTCGTAATAGTGCAAACATCAGAAAATACAGTGAAAATCAGAGGAAAAACTTAAATTGCATTTTTTTCTCATTATCAATAACAGAAGCTGAAGTTGTTGCCTGCAGTCTGTAGCGTGAGATCCATAGACGGTGGAGGAGTTGGTGTCTCAGCATGGGACCTGGAACCTGCTTTGGGGTTTCAGGAGTAGGGAGGCCAACATTGTGCTAACCTACGGCTGAACCATCCACTCCCTCTCGCAAGACAACATTGGCAAAGACAATCGGCTCAACAATTTCTACCTGGAGGTGGTTGTGCAATGAATCTAGTTATTCACGTCCAGGGTTGCAACAACACTGATTTCTCAAGTAAATCCTTGGGCGCAACATTAGCCAGTCCTTTTACACTTGACATAAGCAGCAACGCCTCTTTTTGGAAGAGAGTTTGTCCAAGTGGCCCAGACAAATAAAGGTCTGTAAATTTGGCAGCGTGGGGATCTGTCGAACCAGCGTCAACTACTCCAACAATAAGCCTATACCTGGCAGAAAATGACATAACAAAAAGAAGAATTAGTCTCTGACAAACAGAACAGGAAAAAGGTAAAATAAAGTAAGCAATATACATCACCAAAAAACAGAGGACATGGCAACCAGGTGCACATACCTGGGCAGAGGGGCACCAAGGGCGTTCGTATACTCCATCCTCTAAAGTAATCATCTTCCAACATTATTTGCAGCTTATATAATACAACCCTTAGTTGTGAGAAGGTCAGTAATTCTAATGGATATCTTATAACGCTCACCCTACACACAATTAACAACAGATTTAACCAGAGAATGTAGGGGAGAAAAAGATGCACAGTAGGACTCATTCGGATCAAATTCCACCATCTCCAAGATTGATGATATGGTCTGCTCAGCGCGACTTTAATTTGCACTGTGCAGCTCAATGCACCACGGTAGATGTTTCGAACTGTAATATAGGGAAAATACACAGGTCACCAAACAAACAACAATCTTGACACGCAGCAGGAACTGATTTCTTAATAAACAAACCTCTCCCGAACATCAGCTATCTCTAGAATCGGCACATTAACATGCCATCTTGTAACAGGTGTATTCTTGAAGGCCAATAAACCTGCAGAATAATAAATACTACCATTGGCAGAGACCACAAAAAAAGAAAAGGATAAAAAAGCAAAAGATAACCAAAAATAGCGTTAGAAAGAGAGAGTGCAACACCTGACTACCTGAGCAGTGAATAACTGTCATGCTAACAAATAAAACGATAATAGGCTCCTCATCCGATGCCTCAATCAACCCATAAGCATCAAATAAATCAGCCTGGTCCCCACAAAGGGTAGCAATAGCATGCTCGCTTCATGAAGAAACAGAGACGTAAATCAGATAACAATCAAAAGAGGTAAGTATCTTGTCGGAAAAGTAGATATAAAAGAAGCAGCGACATGCACCTGCCATCTGTGATATACACTTGACGTTTCTAGCTCCTAGCATTACCAGAAAGGGGCAAAACATCAGTGACCTTGTTCACCAATCCAACAACGTCTACAAATCCACACAGAGCAATCAAATTATCACAACATAAAACACATGGTGTTAAGGATACAGATGACACAATAAAATAAACAAAGGACCAAAGCGGACACATTCTCACCAGATAGAAGTATATTCTGATCGATTCGATCTGGCAACATGCTAAATGGGAGAGCAGTATAGGCAAACAAAGGAAAGTTCTCCGGCGGTGGCACCACCTCCGTCAGAACAATCCAGGATGATCCACTGACCTGTAGCTCTTTCTGGGATCATATAAATCAAAACGATCAATAACATAGTCTAAACAGTCGACTGGCCCAGTTCAGGGCTAAACTTGGAAGAATATTTTTAAAAGAAGACATTGTATTTTCAAGGCAGACTAAAGTAGTTCTAATTATTTTTCGGTTTAGGTTGACTATCATACTCGCTCGAAAAAAGGCTCCTAGATAATTTCTTAAGAGGCTGAGATTGATGTGTTGTTAGAAGTTGACACAGTTCACGAAACTTCATATATGGGGTACACCTTGTGGCAGATACATTGAACTAATGAAAGGGCAGCTATCTATTATGAAAGCACCTTGTCGAGCTTATTATGAACCAGTTCTATCCAACTGCAGATTGACATGAAACTAAATAGTTGGAGAACAGTTGACAAAATATATACCGGATTCAGCAATTGGAAAAAAAAAACTCCATTGTAGAAGTATCTCTCTCGCCTTTATTTTTCACTAAATGTTGATAACGTGAGACAAATAAGTGGCGATGTTTGTATCTCAAGCAATGCATAACATTGCCAAGAGATGCATCTTCTCAAGTTACAATAAACATTTGTGTCCTTAGCTTCTAAGGACAGTATCAGGAACCAATGAATATATGTTATTTCTATTTGAGCCATGAAGGATAATTTTTATCTAAGCAATTACTTGCATATGTGAGAACGAAATTGGGCTGCACCCTGGAAAAATCTTTTCAATCGAATTGGAAACATTAGTGCCAAGCAAATTAAATACGAACAGGTCGAGTGTGGCATATCGACATTTTCTAACATGTATGAAATAGCATAACTAATTATTTTATGAAGTTGCAAATACAATTAAAAAAATGGCCGATGTGAATTTCATACAGAATTCACATTATTTCCTGGCGTTCAGGATATAATGCCCACAAATTTTGAGTAACAAATAATTTATCATGCATGCACCATTCTGAGTAAAAAGAAAAGCCATGACATTTTTGTTTGCCTACAGATTCTGTTCAGAAGAAAGGCAAGTATGACAACAATAAGCACTCTGGTTTCTACAAAAAAAAATTATGTAATGGACGGGAAGTGAATTTTGACCGAAGCAGGGCAAGCACTCTATGATTTCTCTGTAAAGTAGACAATGGACGGTACGCAAATTTCTATTGATGAGGTGGCAAACCCATTGAGCAACGCAAGAAATTTATTGTGAGAAGCAACGCATGAGGTAAAGTAGCACCTCCTAGCATCTTACCCTTTGGGAAATGCTTATCTCAAAATGGCAATAACTCACTTAGATTTATATGCTAGAAAATAGCCATACATTAATCTTCAGCTATTTTGTTGAACAAAACCAAAGATACTGAGCTTGTGTTTCATATTTCCAAAACAAAAAATTTAAGATGCTAACTCTGCTACTGCTTGATCAACATCAGTTGTGCAGATCATTCAAAAATATTCTTCCACTAAATATGGAACTAATTGCTGCGTTTAAATTAGGGCTTGGACGAACAAAAGTTTATTCATTACAGAATAACTACCTTGGCTGATCCAGAACATATACATAGTGAGCAACTCTTGCAAAATATTACATGATAAATTATCGAAAAAGACAAATCTAAGCTAAAATAAGAAACATTTTTGACCTTTGAATAAGAAGACAAAAATAGTGTAGCTCAAAACAATCTGTAAATGCGAGGAGTTCGATGAGCTCTTACAATCCATTGCACCAAACCGCATCTTTAATTGCAGAAAAATTGTTGGATGAGATTTAAGATGAGAAAGCCAAAATTATAAATAGGTAGTAGATGAATACAGAATATGCACAACTGGACTAAAACAATTGGTTGCCTTCAACTACCAGTGTTTCCCATAAGAGTATACACGCTGCAAACAATTCGAATTGGTAGGCTAGGTAACTGAATGAAGTCAAGTGTCGAAAATTAAAACCTTGAGGATGTTGAATGAATTTGTCGCTGCGCGGAGCTGCACCGTAGGAGACCTGCACCACAGACTCCAACAGCAAGAAGCATGTTGACTTGGCCTTGAACATCACCGCCATGATGGGCTGCAACTTGCAAGTTCTTCCACACGCCTAGTCCCCCACCGTGCAATGTGGTGAACCAGTGATGGCTTGACTTGAATGAACTGAAAAAAGAAAAAAAATACGGGCAAAATTATCTAATCAAGGGAAGTAAAAAGGACAGGAGAGGAATGGTCCACCTTGAAGCCGCAGTTCCGTACAGGTGATCACCGGACTCGTGCCTTCACGTGCGCGCGCCCTGGATTCGCCCCGAAGCTTATGTGGCTGACCTGCTATGAGAGCACCTGAGCTGGTAACCCGTGGGAGCCAAAATCTTGGTGTGGAGTATGGATACACCGGCCATGGTCGACCTGGTGCCACCACCGGCGCTCCTGGCACCCGCCTCTCCTCTTCTCTCTTCTGGATAAAATGGCGGTGACCCCTGGTTGAAGTTGCGATGGAGAAGCAACGGCCGCGGTGGCCGCTCCAACTGGATCTCCATTGGGAGGAATAGCCGCTCACCGAGCGCCAAGCCTGAGGGCCGCCGCCACCGGGACCTCATCCGTCTGTGCGCCCCACCTTACCCACTGATTCGTCGTTGGTAGCAGGGCGGCTCCGTGGCAAGCCAGTGCTCCCTGATCCCGAGCAACAACCAGCGCTTCTGGTCTTCCCGCCCGGCCAACCGCGCGGCCGGTTCGAGAGCCACGCCGTTGCCATCAGACAGTGAAACAAAGAGAAAAAGAATAGGATGTAGGGATGTGGCAGGCGTACCTGTCAAGCCATCGGCGTGACGCGCGCATGGTCGTCCTCGTGCGGAATCGGCCCGTCTCCGTCCTTGGGGCGTCCTCTCCTGCTTGAGAGAAAAGGTGAAGCAGGGAGAGAGAGGAATCGGCGCTCGAGAAGGGCATACATCAATTCCTTAACGGTGTCGAGGCCGAGCTAGTGCAGGGATATCATCTTCCTCACGCGGATGATCCCCCACGCCCTCTCTTCTTCCCCTTCCACATCCATACGGATCCGAACGTCCTCGTGAGGCCACCTGCAGCTGCAGGAACAACACATCAGATGGAGCATGGAATCAAGAGATCTAACGTCCCCATCCTCTCTCGGGCAGGCAGGAATCAGCCGGTGGCGGTGGACGGCGATGGTGCTGCCGCGGCGCTTACGCGGGGAGGTAGTGCTAGCGAGCCGGAGGACCTCCGGAGGAGGCTGCGGACTGAGGTTGAGGTAGATGGTTCGAACCGTAACTCGCCAGGCGGCTGCGGACTGAAGTCGAGGTAGCTGCTTCAGTCCAGAAAAATGGAAGATCCACTAATCCATGAGAGGAAGGAGACGGACAGGAGGAGCCAAATCGAATCTAGGCGGAGTCGCAGAGGACAATAGAAGCGGCGGTCGCCACCGGCCGCGGAAGGACTCGTTCCGGGAAGAATTAAGGTTGAGCACGGCCAGGCGAGACTGATGATATGGGGTGTCAGGGTCAAAGCGGCGAGTACTGCCAGACAAAATCTGAATCTGATCAGCAGCCCACCACAGAATAGCAAAAGACACATCATAAATCTACCAATAGAACGCAACGTTAGAGCAGAAAAGCAGGGAACTGACCAAACGGCATACGCGGCAAGCCGGCAACACTCCAGGAACCGCAAAGCAACCCCCAAAATTACCACAGGGCACCAAAACTGCACCTAAAAGAAAGCCTACGGGAATGAAACTATCTACACCGTGATAATTCAAAAGAGGTCCCAAAATTCTGTGAAAAAAGGAGTTGGTTCCCGTTTAATATAGTAGATATAATTACCTCCGTTCCGAAAAACAAGTCGTTTTTAGAAAGCTAACGGGGGTAGTACTTGTATTTATTGTGGAACCATCATTCTCACAATACATCTAAGGTATAATAAAATCTGGGGCATGGGGGATCGTAAATCTTGCTTCCAAGCTTGCTGAATCGCTCCATTGTGAGACTCGACCTCAACCTTGTGGCCATCTTCAATAGCTTTTCTTTCTGCTCCTCCATCATCTTTGAAATCGGTAGGCAGCTGAACTTCAAGGAACAACATCAGCCTCAGCTAGCACTTAAGTAGTGAGAGTGGCAATGATCACGAGAGGACATAACATCTTTGGTCTTCTTTGTCCAAAATATGAGGTATCATTGTTGATCCACTCCATCGATCCTTCATAGTTAGGGTTAATTTTAGTGGGATTCCAAATCTTTTCTTATAGAGGCTTATTACCTTCCAGATCAGAAAGCATGCCGGTGAATGTTTTCTGCCACGACTCTACAAACCAGAATTAGAAATCATCAGAGGAGATATCACTGTCATTTTGTGCCCGTAGACTACAAGCATTCTGTGTATTTTGATTTTGTCTTGAGGCCTCTTACCCTTTCGAGCCCTCAAACATTTAACCCTCTTGAGGTCATTTTGGCGAACTAATTTAGTTTGCTAAAAGCATAGGTAATATTTCGACAATTTCTATACAGAATAGTAATAATAAGGAGGTAATGCTTATTTGTCTGCATGCTTGCAAAAGTCAGCACAAATACATGTTCTCGAAATTCTTGGGCATTTTAGACAATTCATATGGTCACAACCAGCCAACTTTCTAAATAGTGAAACTTGGAACCACAGTTTTTCTACATAGCGGTTTTCCTTGGATAGCCAGCCAGCCATAGCCCAAACAAACAAGCCCTCAGCCAACATTGTTCAATTCAGCGCGACAGTAATATTCCTTCCGTTTGGTGTTTTAGCTCATAGGTCCAAATGTATCTATTTTTCAACGTTACAAAATTCTGAAGCAAGATCCTAGATGTACATACTGATATAGTGATGTGCACTGTGTAGGCACAAAAATTTGCGAAAAAATAACTTGTTTTGTAGGCTGTGTAAAAAACAAAAAAAAAATCTCTTAAGAAACTATGTAGGAACCTAAACTTGCCTTTTTTACTCAAGTCGTAAAAAGTGTCACCTTTTGCGAATTTTGTGTGTAGACATAGAATGTTCCGATGTACAACTAGATTCAGATTTTTTTTTGATGTTTTGACATATATTATTTAGAGCATCTTCACCTGGGCGCTTCTAATGGGCGCCGGGTAGGTGCGCCGGCACATCTGGGGCGCACCAGCATGAGCTTATTAATTTAGGGACGGGGATCGCACACGGCCCCCCAAAAAATTATTTTTTCTTTTAACTAAATTATATAACAATTTATATAGTTTAAATAATAATTTACAGCGTTTAAACGTACAAATTATTGCAGACAAATAGTTAAAAATACAAATTAAATTGTACACATGAATTAAATAAATTGCGATCCAACAAGTTCATGAATCATGGAGCACTTTCTCTCTGCACCCACAAAAATGCTCAAGAACATTTGTAGTTGAGTATGAACACCTGCATCTTGAATTTTCTTCATGCATTTAGAGAAAAGTGGCAAACTGGGTTGGTGTCAACACCCGGATTTTTAAGTCCGAATGCCTATTATGTCATACATCGCAATCCCAGGAATATTGTTGTTGCGAGGCATAATAGTTAAGTATCACAGTCATCATTCATTACAAACCATAATGTCTTACAAATTGGAATCACATGATCCATATTACACGAATAGTTGATCTATTGATCAACGAACAAACACAAGTTCATAGCGGAAGCGTAAGATACAAGGACTCTCTAGTCCACAGGCCAACGCTTGACGTCGGAAGACTCCTAGTTGTCGTAGGCGTCCTGCTGGTCATCTCCTTGTTCATCTTCATACTCGGCCATTTGAATAGCCAGGGGACAAAGCCGTGAGTACTTCAAGTACTCGCAAACTAATACTAGTGTAAGTGCTAGACAATTCTAGTAAGGTTTGCTAAGCTCTAGTTTATTTGCATAAAGCCAATTTTAGTTCACAAATATTTGAGAAAAACTTATTCATGTGCTAACTAACTCAAGTGGGAACATTAGTGTCATTCCCACCATTCAAGTGGTGATTTCAATTCAATTCACCACTTCACCATTCACATCACCCATTTCATTTCAACATCATTTTCAAGAATTTGACATCGAAAACTGTATGGCATTTCCAACCATCCGTAACCGTGGACGCGGCTATTCGAATAGATTGACACTCTGCAGAGGTTGCACACTTGTGCCACAACATTTGATTTCATCCATCGGGATTACCCCGAATCATCGTAACACAGTACGCGGATCATCAACCATAACCTTTCACTTATAAATCCTAGTATGAGCACCTCTCCCCATGTGCTTGGCCTCCCAGTGAAGACCAACTGTGAACCTGGGAACTGCACAGGGCTTGGCCGTACAATTCACCTCAATTCACATCTTTTCTCAACGACGGAGGCAGCCTCAAGCGTAACCCCTATGATGTGTGTTCAGAGGGAACCCATACTAAAATGCATAAACTTCCAGTTAAGCCCTACTCATAATCAGGTATTGTGGGGGTACTCAATATTGGAAAGGTATCGCATTCAAACCAATATCATGTTTATCAAAAATCACCATCTTCTCTTGTTCATATTCACCTTCAAAAATCATTAAATGAAATGCTTCATCATTCCAAGGTTTCAAAATTCAATTCAATTCACATTGTTCCCATCTAGAGTAGTCAAGTTTTAATTTATTAGCACGAGATCTAAATCATGAGGGGTGCTATCTTGCTTTGCTTGATGGAGACTAATTTTACTACTCTAGTAACTTCCTTCACTTTGACCAAAGTTAACTATAAAAGTAACTCTTGAAAAACAACAAGTAAAACTTGGAATGTAGAAACTTGAGATAGGCTTATGGTAAGAAAAGGTAAGACTATGGTGCCTTGCCCCAAAGGGCTTTGCACTTTGCAAGAATATTAGCTTGCCTTGGTAGTTCTCAAAGTTCTCCTCCTCCTCCTCTTGGTAGCAACCTTCTTCCTCCGGGTATTCTCCGGTGCTAGCGTCTAAATTTAAATACGAGTATAATCACTCAACTAATTCAATGGCTATTCCATATATCACATATATTCACACAAACTATTCTAAGCACACAATTAACCTAATTTGGGTGCATTGGTTGTGTTGCTTGAGGAGGAATAGTTTCCTTTTATTTAATATGTAAATGATAGTTTCCATAGGGTTCTTGATGAATAATTTCCTCTCATTGAAATCTTCTTAAGATTTAATTTCTCAAACAATCATACATGAACTTATATTGACCTAAGTCAAACATTCATCATCATCATTTGAGAAAATGATTTAAATGAGATAGACCACCTCATACCATTTAATAATGCTACAAATGATTTAAATCTCCAAGTAATTCATATAAGAGAGTTTGGCCAGGGCCCCAAACATCACATGAATTCATTTGGGACAAGATTTAAATGAAGTACAATACTTCATATGATTTGCATAATAGTTTTGGACAATATCACTTAGATAAACTAGCCATATTGTCCATTAATTAATCTAGCGCATGATCATGCAAAGTGACCACACCATTTTCTTGCATAAACAATTAGTGTAAGTCAAATGTGAGCTATTGGAGTTGGAGTTAACTTAATATCTATTTTGGTTGATTTTTGAGAATTATTTGAATAGGGAAAAGTCCCTGCCTTCATCTTTTTATCAGATTAATTCGACAACTAATTTTGAGATGGGACCAGTGGCATATTGTAGATCTTTTTAGTAGCTTTCCAAAAATATAAAATTTGTTAAATTTTGCCGAGCCAAACAGATTCTATTGAATTTCAAATTTGGAGCCAGTATTGAATTTAAATGGATTTGAATTAAATTGGATTTGAATAAATGAGCTGGCGGGAAACTAGTTTGGGCCGAAACCAATTCAAATGAAGAAAATCGGCCCAGTAACACATCCAGTGCGCTTGGGCTTGCTGACAGGGTGGGTCCCGCATGTCAGCGGCTATTAAAACCCGAATCGGTATGTTTTAAAGTGGAGCGTTGGATTAGATCCTGATCTAACGGCTCAGGGTCATCGTCTTCTCCGACGAGATCGAGCCACTGGCGCGGCGAGCCTAGGGGGTCGGAGGGCTCACCGAGGCTCCAGCAAGGTTTGGCAGTGTGCTCGAGGTAGATGTGGACGACGGCGAAGCAGCTGGTAGCAGTGGCGGAGCTCGAGGTGGCCTGGATCAACGGTGATTGCTCCAGGGCTTCCGCGGCTCCGAGCTTGCGATTGGCCTTGCTCCGGCGACGATCGAGGTGGCTAAGGGGTTGAGGAGAGGCAGTGGAGGATGGGGAACGAGATGGTGTGCTACATTGCTTCCAGGGAACGCTCTATTTATAGAGGCGAGCAGGTGGTGCTGGGCAGTGTGGTGGTCGACATGGGCGCGGTGATTCCGGCGAGGTGTTGGGCTAGGCAACGGTGCGGATGCGTTCTCCTCGTCTAGACGAAGCTGTAGGTAGCAACGGCACGGTCGGGCGGCGTCTGTGGGCAACGCATTGCTTCCGTGTCGTCGGGCGGCGTCTACGGGATTTTTCTTCTCCGTCTCCGGTGGCGGCGGTCCAGGGTCTGGTCGTGAGCGTGTCTGGCGGCGTCGTGGGGTCACGGCGGTGCTCAACGTCTAGCAAGCGGGGCCAGGGCGAGTGCGAGCGAGTGGAACGGCGCGTGTCCAGTGCGTGTCCACGCGCGACGCGAGTGGCATCTGGCGGCGATCGTGGCGCGCGATCTCTGGCGAGGCTACGTCGTCTACGGCGAGGTGGTCAGTGCTAGTTGAGGTAGAGGAGCACGGTGGCGACGTTTGACACCAGGGCCAGGGTGGTGAGTGAAGGAGGAGAGGGGGAGCTCGACATGGCCGGCATGGTGGTGTAATGGCCATGTGGTGGTCTCCCTAGGGTTCTTCTTAGGGTTACTATGCTTGTGTTGGTGAGAGAGGGAGCCAGGGGACAGGTTAGAGTGAGAGAGGGCAGTAGGGTTTGAGGTAGATCACTATTTCAAATAGTGTCAAATAGTTCCATAGTTGGAAATTTGCAAATTTGTCCAAATTTGATTTAATTCAAATGGTTGCCCAGTTGAAATGTGTGTGTTTAGTTGAATTGTATTTGACCAGAGATGATGAGAGGTGGTGGTGGAATTGTTAAATTCAAAGAATTGCAAATTTGGCTAAGTGTGAGATTGTTCCACTTAATAAAATGTTGCAACTTTGGATGAGCATAGCATTTGATCTAGAAAGAATTTGGCATGGTGATCTTTACAAAAACTGTTCACCTTGATGTTGTCTTGGATGAGGTGCAAAGAGTTAGCAAGGTTTAGTTTGAAAAATTTGAATTGCAGGGGCTCAAAGTAGTGATCAGACTATAATTGGCAGATTTGACCATTATCATATGTGAGCCAAATTTGAATTTGAAATCTATTTGATTTGTGTTTCTTTGATTCCAAAAGTTGTAAAAAGTGTTTAGTAGCATTGTTCAACTAATGGTGAAGACCAAATTGGTCTAGGGTCAAAATTTATAAAAATGGCATAAGCCATATGTGAGGGTTTTAGGGTTTTTCCTTTTATTTGATTTCTTTCTCTTTTTGGATTTATTTGGTTGGTGATCTTCATATGATCACATTAGGGTTTTAGAGTATAGCATATACACATAATAACAATCATCATGGCATATCAATCAAATGCACAAGTCCTATGCAGGGCACTATATGCAAATTAAAAAGTTTTTGTTGGTTTGAAATTTTGCTCTCTGGAATTCTTCTAACTTTCTTTTTATTGAAATTTGGGATGTTACAAACCCTTCCCCCTTACAAAAGATCCCGTCCCGAGATCGAAAAGGAAGTTAGGTACTAAAGAGATCTGGGTACTCCTTCTTCATGAAGTCTTCACGTTCCCAGGTGGCTTCATCTTCAGTATGATTGCTCCATTGTATCTTCAGAAACTTGATGCTTCGGGTGCGGGTGGTTCGGTAAGATTCCTCCAGGATGCGAATCGGCACTTCGCGGTAAGTCAGGTCCTTGTTGATATCCACCGATCGGTGATCGATGTTCTTGAACACTTTGGTCTTCTTAGGGACTTCAAGGCACTTCCGGAGGAGTGAGATGCGAAACACGTCGTGCACAGCCGACATTTCTTCAGGCAACTCCAGTTGATAAGATACTTCACCTTGGCGACTCAGAACTTTGAAGGGTCCGACATATCGGGGTGCGAGCTTTTCTTTCAGTTGAAACCTCTGCATTCCTTTCAAGGGGGATACCTTGAGATAGACGAAGTCTCCGATCTCGAAGGTCATCTCCCGACGTCTCTTGTCGGCGTAGCTCTTTTGTCGTGATTGCGCTATCTTGAGGTACTCGCGAATCTTGTGTACTTTCTCTTCGGCTTCACGAAGAACATCTGGGCCAAAAACTTGGCTTTCTCCAACTTCCGACCAGTTCAGGGGGGTACGGCATTTCCTTCCGTACAAGGCTTCCAAGGGGGCCATCTGCAGGCTAGCTTGATAGCTGTTTTTGTAAGAGAATTCTGCGTAAGGTAAGCATTCTTCCCACTTGGATCCATATTCCAGTACACATGCTCTCAGCATGTCCTCTAATATCTGGTTGACTCTCTCAGTTTGTCCGTCGGTCTGAGATTGATAGGCGGTGCTGAAATTCAGACGGGTTCCTAGTCCTTCATGCACTTTCTGCCAGAATCTCGAGGTGAACTGTGATCCTCTATCTGACACTATCGACTTCGGGGTTCCGTGCAGGGCGACTATTCTGGAAATGTACAGTTCAGCTAACTTTGGGCCTTGGTATGTGGTCTTGACGGCGATGAAATGGGCGACTTTGGTCAATCTATCGACAACTACCCATATTGAATCATTGCCTTTGCTGGACTTGGGCAGTCCGGTGATAAAGTCCATTCCTACGGAGTCCCACTTCCATTCTGGAATCTGCAGTGGTTGTAGCAGTCCCGCGGGTCGTTGATGTTCTGCCTTGACTCTCTGACAGATGTCACACTTGGCGATGTAGCTGCCGATTTCTCTCTTCATTCCATGCCACCAGAATTGCTCCTTCAGGTCTTGATACATCTTGGTACCTCCGGGGTGGATTGAATAAAGGGTGTCATGGGCTTCTTGCAGGATAACTTGTTTCAAGTCTGAGTCCGATGGTACGCATAGGCGTTCTTTGTACCAAAGAACTCCGGCTTCATCAACAGTGAATCCGGGGGCTTTTCCTGCGGCTATCTGTTTCTTGATTCCGTCAATGCTAGCGTTGTCCTTCTGGGCTTCCTTGATCTGGCTAACCAAGGTGGGTTGGAGTTCTATGCTGGCTAGGAATCCTTCACTAACAAGTTCAAGTCTGAACTGTTCAAACTCTTGATACAAACTGGGCTGCTCGGTTGCGATCATGGAGTTCAACTGACATGGCAGTCGACTCAAAGCATCTGCTACCACATTGGCCTTTCCGGGGTGGTAGTGAATCTCCATGTTGTAATCCTTGATCAGTTCGATCCATCGGCGTTGTCTCATGTTCAGCTCCTTCTGGGTGAAGATATATTTCAGGCTCTTATGATCGGAATAGATCTCGCATCGATTACCCATGAGGTAATGACGCCAAACTTTCAAGGCTAGGACCACGGCTGCAAGCTCGAGGTCATGGGTTGGGTAGTTCTGTTCATGTTGCTTCAGTTGTCTTGAAAGATAGGATACAACTTTGCCTTCTTGCATAAGTACACATCCAAGACCAGTCTTGGAGGCGTCGCAATATACGTCAAACGGCTTAGCGATGTCTGGCATGATCAGGATTGGGGCTGTTGTCAGTCTACTCTTGAGCTGTTGAAAGCTCTCTTCACATTTGTCAGTCCACTCAAACTTCTTGTCCTTTTTCAACAGTTGGGTCATTGGTCGAGCGATGCTCGAAAAGCCTTCTACAAATCTGCGGTAATATCCGGCTAATCCAAGAAAAGCGCGGACCTCGGTTTGGGTGGTTGGGGCTTGCCATTCCATAACAGTTTTGATCTTGGCAGGATCTACGGCAATTCCTCCTGCAGACAAGATATGTCCCAGGAATCCTACTTCCTCCAACCAAAACTCACACTTGCTGAACTTGGCATACAACTGGTGGTGTCTAAGGGTTTCTAGGACAGTCTCCAAATGTTGTTCATGTTCCTCTTCGGACTTAGAGTATACAAGGATGTCATCGATGAAGACAACGACAAACTTGTCCAAAAAGTTCATGAAGATCTTATTCATGAGATTCATGAAATAAGCGGGGGCATTGGTTAATCCAAACGACATGACGTTGTACTCATACAACCCATATCTGGTGGCAAAGGCAGTTTTTGGAATGTCGGTGGCTCGGATCTTCAGCTGATGATATCCAGTTCTAAGATCTATCTTGGAGAAAACTTTGGCTCCGGTTAGTTGATCAAACAAGTCTTCTATCTTGGGTAGGGGGTATTTGTTTTTGATGGTGACATCGTTAAGCTTACGATAGTTCGTACATAAACGATTTGCACCATCCTTCTTGTCCACAAACAAAACTGGGGATCTCCAGGGGGATGCACTAGGTCTAATCAGACCCTTGGATAACATATCATCTATCTGTTTCTTCAGCTCCACAAGCTCTGTTTCCTTCATGCTGTAGGCTCTCTGGGCTATAGGTCCAGTTCCGGGGATTAACTCGATGATGAACTCGATATCCCGGTCCGGGAGCATACCGGGTAGATCATCCGGAAACACATCAGGGTAGCGACAAACGACCCTGATTTGATCCAGAGTTGGCTTGGATACACTTTGATTGCAGGTGAATTTTCTGGGTAGTCTTTCAGAGACATGTTCTACTATGACACCGGTGCTGCTAGTCATGGTGATGGCTTTCTTGGCACAGTGTATCAATCCATTGTGTTTTGACATCCAGTCCATTCCTAGTACGACTTCCAAACCTTTGGTTCCCAGAATGATTAGATTGGCATAGAAATCTACATCATGGATTTTGATGGGTACATTTTTGCAAAACTTTCGGCTTTGGTGGTTGATCCGGGAATTTGAACTATCATAACATGCTTCAAACCGATGGGTTGAATTTTACTTGTTGATGCAAAGTCTTCGGTGACAAAAGAATGAGATGCTCCGAATCAAACACTCGGCAGGGATGTGGTTGACAGAAAACATACCCAGTACAACATCTGGTGCTTCCTGGGCTTCTTCGGCGTTCATGTGGTAGAGACGGCCGTTGCGGTTATTGGGGTTGTTGGGGGCGAACTTCTTGCCGGTGGAGACATGGCGTTGCTGCTGAGCAGGTGCAGCGGTGTTGCCGGCGAGCTTGGCGAGCCTCTTGGGACACTCGTTGGAGTAGTGTCCCACTACACCACACTCATAACAAGTGATGGTGGCCTTGTCCTTGGTCGCAACGGGGATGGCGTTGCTTCCGGTTCTGGGAGCGGTGTTGGTGTTGTTGTTGTTGTTGGGAGCTCTGGGCGGAGCGCGGTTGTAGTAGTTGTTGTTGTTGTAGCCTCCTGGCTTGGAGTTTCCTCCACTCCGGTTTTGATAACCGGGGCGCGAGTTCTGCATCGGGGGCTTGTTGTTGTTTCTCGGAGTGAAACCTCCGCTTGAGCTGGGGCGATACTTCTGGGCATTGCTAGACCCACTCTGGTTCATCATACGGTGCTTGCGGTTCTCATTGGCTTGGTTCAGCTTGCCCTCTATCTGGATGGCAGAGTCAACAAGGGCTTTATGGTCGGCGAAGGGGATGTTGACGAGGACAGTCTGCATCTCATCATGCAGTCCGTTCAGGAACCTCTCCTTCCTCTTCTCGACGGTGTCGGTCTCATCAGGGGCGTACCTTGATAGTGTAAGGAACTTGTCGCGGTATTTTACCACCGTCATGCGACCTTGCTTCAGTTCACGGAACTCATCCCTCATCTTTTTGATAAGACCCGGGGGTACATGGTACTTGCTGAACTTGAGCTTGAAATCCTCCCAAGTCATGAACTGACCTCCGTTCATGGCACGGGTGCTTGTCCACCAAGCGCGGGCTGGTCCGGCGAGATAGTGGGTTGCAAACAAGACCTTCTCGTTGGCTTCCACTCCGGCTACTTCCAAGTTGTTCTCCATAGTCTGGAGCCAGTCGTCGGCGTCGAGGGGTTCCTCAGTCTTGCTAAACACCGGAGGATTGGTGTTCTGAAAGTTCTTGAGCTTGGATCCGGGGTGGTCATGATTTCCAGGGCCTTGGTTGGCAATGTTCTGCAAGGCTGCGATGTTGGCTTGGCGTTCAGCTCTTTCTGTCTCCCTGTCGGCAAGCAGGGTTTGCAGCAGCTGCATCATCGCATCGTTGGTGCGATTGGGAGGGGCCATCTGAAGATAGAGAAGATCATGAGATAAGAGGGAAATGTCTATGGTTTATTTTGAGTAAGTTTGAAAACATTTGAAACTTGTAATCTTTTCATGACAAACATAACATTCATTCATTCATTCAACACATAGTACAAACTAACACACACATACTTCCATGGTTTTAAGAACCATTCTCATGCTACGATACAAAGGACGGGATACAACTCACACCTACATAAGTGAAACTAGTGCAACTACTCCTCATCCTCGACGTCGATAGGGATGTAGTCGTCAGGTCCTGCCTCCAGGAACTCGTAGTCCTCCTCCTTGGTGAACTCGTCCTCCTCAAAGTCGTCATCGTCGCTCAGGAAGGCTCCTCCTCCCTGAATGTCGATACCTCCGTCGTTGTCCTCCAGCTCTCTAATCTGATCCTCCTGGGCCTTGACATTGGCCTCAAGTGACGCGATCTTGGCGCGAAGGCGCACAATCGTAGTGTCCTTCTTGGCACGCTGCTGGCGAAGGCTCTTGTGGTCGTTGTTGAGTAGCTTGATCGCCTCACCCTGCTCGATGATGTGAGCATGGGTCTGGTTCGCGTAAGCGCGAGTGGCGTCGAGGTCCTTCTGAGTCTGGTAGAGCATGAAGTCCAGGTGCTCAGCATGGTGCCTCAACTGCGGGTGCGGCTGCAGCTCCATGGGCACTCCCATGGCATCACGCCTCACGAGATGCGTGAAGCGCGAAGCGAGGATGCGCACCACGTTCTGTCCACAGAGGCGCGCAAGTGCCTCCTGAAGGCCACGTGCGAGTCCGTCGAGCCAGTTGCTCTCGCGGAAGGAGAAGAGGATCCTCTCCGAGGTGGGAGGCTCCATCTTGCCCCTCAAGTCAGCAGTGATGATTGATACGTCTCCGACGTATCGATAATTTCTTATGTTCCATGCCGCATTATTGATGATATCTACATGTTTTATGCATACTTTATGTCATATTTATGCATTTTCCGGCACTAACCTATTAACGTGATGCCGAAGAGCCAGTTGATGTTTTCTGCTGTTTTTGGTTTCAGAAATCCTAGTAAGGAAATATTCTCGGAATTGGACGAAATCAACGCCCAGGGGCCTATTTTCACACGAAGCTTCCAGAAGACCGAAGGGAAGACGAAGTGGGGCCACAGGGCGCCGCCACACTAGGGCGGCGTGGCCCAGGGGGGCCCGCGCGGCCCTAGCGTGTGGGGGCCCCGTGTGGCCCCCTGACCTGCCCTTCCGCCTACATATAGTCTTTGTCGCGAAACCCCCGCATGCGAGAGCCACGATACGGAAAACCTTCCGCAGACGCCGCCGCCGCCAATCCCATCTTGGGGGATTCGAGAGATCGCCTCCGGCACCCTGCCGGAGAGGGGAATCATCTCCCGGAGGACTCTTCACCGCCATGGTCGCCTCCGGAGTGATGAGTGAGTAGTTCACCCCTGGACTATGGGTCCATAGCAGTAGCTAGATGGTTGTCTTCTCCTTACACTACAAGAAAAGTTGCCATGGCCGACGAAGTTGAAGTCGCGCCGTGGTTGCTGGTGTACCATGGCCGACGATTTTGGGTCTGTCCGTTGTGCATGTCGAAACGTTTTTTTCTCGTTTTTTAGGCTACCTAGCCCGACGAAACCGGCCAAAACGTTGCGTATGGTGGCCCGGGACGTGGTGCATCTCGAATTCTCGGGTTCGCCGGCCGAGTCAACGCAAATCCGCACCGCCGAGGGATGTAGGGCCCAAATGGCAGCCTCTCTGGCATTGTTTTTTTTCTCGATCGCGCCATCTCGTTCAACGCTCTCCGATCGACCCGTTTACGATGCAGGATCATGGGTCCCGCATGTCATCCTCTATGAACCAAAATTCTTTCTATTCTTGGATTTTTTTTGACCCCTGATTTCTGGCTACTTCCTTTTTCTTTTGATCCCTTGCCGCCTTGGAAACGTTGACACCGCTGCTGCTAATTGGGACCCGCATGTCATCCTCTATGTGCTATAAAACTTTCTTTTCTTGGATTTTTTTGGCACCTCATATTTGGTCACTTGCCTTTTTCTTTCGATCCCCTGCCGCCTCTCAAACGGTGATACCGCTGCTGCTAAATGGGACTCGCATG